>NC_083573.1:98809343-99061843 GCF_027579695.1 Neoarius graeffei
ACACACACACACTCTCATACGCACACACACACACACACTCATACACCCTCATGCACACACACCTCACATATACTCTCATACACACACACACTCATACAAACACACCTCACATACACCCTCATGCACACACACACACACCTCACATACACTCTCATACACACACACACACTCTCATACACACACACTCTCATACACCTTCATGCACATACACCTCACATATACTCTCATGCACACACACACACACTCATACACACACACTCTCATACACCCTCATGCACACACACACACACACACCTCACATACACTCTCATACACACACACACACACTCATACACACACACACACACTCATACACACACACACACACTCATACACACACACACACACACATACACACACTCATATACATACACACATCACATACACCCTCACACACACTCATACTCTCATACACCCTCATGCGCGCACACACACACACACCTCACATACACTCTCATACACACACACACACACACACACACACTCATACACACACACACTCATACACACACACACTCATACACACACACACTCATACACACTCATACACACACTCATATACATACACACATCACATACACCCTCACACACACTCATACTCTCATACACCCTCATGCGCGCACACACCTCACATATACTCTCATACACACACACACACTCACTCTCATACACACACACACTCATACACACACACACCTCACATATACTCTCATACACACACACTCTCTCATACACACACTCATACACACACACACTCATACACACACACACGCTCATACACACACACACGCTCATACACACACACACGCTCATACACACACACACGCTCATACACACACACACACGCTCATACACACAAGGCTTTCGTCTAAATGGGGGAACAGGGCGCTGCGCCCTCTTACTCTCGGCGTGCGCCCCCTTACCGACTCCGTGAAAACATCCCAGCAACACTACGTGACAATGTGTCTGATCATCAAATACGTTATAATTGCTCCAAAAATATTCCAGTCATAGTAGATACACCGCCAGAACGGTGCAAAAACAATCCGAATCGGTGTTTTCCAGACTGAGGCACCATGTTGTTTAGTTGTTTACTTGTCGCGGCTGCTCTCGCGAGATTTGACATGGGTTACATACAAGGTCAGCTGACTTGTAGCGCGAGATTTCTCGAGACTGAATGACCTTTCACCCACCGGCGCGGGAGCTTCTGACAGAAGTAGTTCGCGAGTTGTTTTTGTTGACACTTGGGCATTTAAAGATGTCATCCCGCGGCACGAAGCGGAAGAAAGCCAAAGACTGTCCGGGGCAGAAGATGATTACTTCCTTCTTTTTCAATGTTGGCAAACAATTTGTTACAATTTCCCTCTCAGATAGCCTCAGAATGTCCCATTGGAGCATTTTTCAAAGGCTTTTTGAAAAATAAAAAGCCTCACATACACCCTCATACACACACACACACACCCTCATACACACACACACACATCACATCACATACACCCTCATACACACACACACACACATCACATACACCCTCATACACACACCCCTCACATACACCCTCATACACCTCACATACACTCTCATATACTGTACACACACACATACACACACTCTCATACACACACACCCTCACACACTCATACACACACTCATACACACACACACACATCACATACACCCTCATACACACCCCCCTCACATACACCCTCATACACCTCACATACACTCTCAAACTGTACACACACACACACACACACACACACTCTCATACACACACACACCTCACACACTCATACACACACACCACACACACACTTCACACACACACACCTCACACACACACACCTCACACACACACCTCACATTGCTGAACTTTGAGCTAAATTAAATAGAAGCCCCAGTTGCGTGTGGAGAGCCCGACCTGTCTCCCTGCGTGTCCCACAGCACTGTAATAATCATAATAATCATAATCATAATAATAATAATGATAATAATAATAATCAGGCTCAGTGCGTCCAGGTTGTTACTTTATTACAGTCTACAGGACTCTCACCTTCCTCACACAGGAACTGTCTCTCTCCCTCCCCGTCTCTCCCCGTCTCTCTCTCTCCCCGTCTCCCCCCCCTCCCTCGTGTCTCTCTCCCTCCCCCCGTCTCTCCCCCCGTCCCTCCCCCCCCGTGTCTCTCTCCCTCCCCCCGTCTCTCCCCCCGTCCCTCCCCCCTCTCTTTCCCTCCCTCCCCGTCTCTCTCTCTCTCTCTCTCCCCGTCTCTCTCTCCCCCCGTCTCTTTCTCTCCCCGTCTCCCAGTCTCTCTCTCTCCCTCCCGTGCCTCTCTCTCCCCCCTCTCCCATCTCTCTCCCTCCCTCCCGTGCCTCTCCCCCTTCGCCTCTCCCCCCCCCGTGCCTCTCTCTCCCCCCTCTCCCGTCTCTCTCCCTCCCTCCCGTGCCTCTCCCCCCTCGCCTCTCTCCCCGTCTCTCTCTCTCTCTCTCTCTCTCTCTCCCATCTCTCTCCCTCCCGTGCCTCTCTCTCCCCCTCTTCCCCCCTCGTCTCTCTCTCTCCCCTGCCGTCTCTCTCCTGTCTCTCTCTCCCCTTTCCCCCGTCTCTCTCCCATCTCTCTCTCCCTCCCCGTCTCTCTCCCCTGTCTCTCTCTCTCCTTCCCCGTCTCTCTTCCCCATCTCTCGCCCCCGTCTTTCTCTCCCCATCTCTCTCCCCTGTCTCTCGCCCCGTCTTTCTCTCCCCGTCTCTCTCTCCTTCCCCGTCTCTCTCCCGTCTCTCTCTCCCTCCCCGTCTCTCTCCCCTGTCTCTCTCTCTCCTTCCCCGTCTCTCTTCCCCATCTCTCGCCCCCGTCTTTCTCTCCCCATCTCTCTCCCCTGTCTCTCGCCCGTCTTTCTCTCCCCGTCTCTCTCCCCGTCTCTCTTTCCCCGTCTCTCTCTCCTTCCCCGTCTCTCTCCCGTCTCTCGCCCCCGTCTCTTTCCCCGTCTCTCGCCCCCGTCTCTTTCCCCCGTCTCTCGCCCCCCCTCCCGTGCCTCTCTCTCCCCCTCTCCCGTGCCTCTCCCCCCTCGCCTCTCTCCCCCCTCACCTCTTCCCCTCGTCTCTCTCTCTCTCTCTCCCCGTCTCTCTCTCTCCCCGTCTCTCTCCCCTGCCGTCTCTCTCCCGTCTCTCTCTCCCTCCCCCGTCTCTCCCCCTCCCTCCCTCCCCCGTGTCTCTCTCCCCTGCCGTCTCTCTCCCGTCTCTCTCTCCCTCCCCCGTCTCTCCCCCTCCCTCCCTCCCCCGTGTCTCTCTCCCCTCCCCCGTCTCTCCCCCTGTCCCTCCCCCCTCTCTTTCTCTCCCTCCCTCCCATCCTCCCTCTCTCCCCCGTCTCTCTCTCTCTCCGTCTGTCTCTCCCCCATCTCTCTCTCCCCCCATCTCTTTCTCTCCCCCGTCTCCCAGTCTCTCTCTCTCCCTCCCTCCCGTGCCTCTCTCTCCCCCCTCTCCCATCTCTCTCCCTCCCTCCCGTGCCTCTCCCCCCCTCGCCTCTCTCCCTGTCTCTCTCTCTCTCTTTCTCTCTCCCTCCGGTGCCTCTCTCTCCCCCTCTTCCCCCCTCGTCTCTCTCTCTCCCCTGCCGTCTCTCTCCCGTCTCTCTCTCCCCTTCCCCCGTCTCTCTCCCGTCTCTCTCTCCCTCCCCTTCTCTCTCTCCCGTCTCTCTCTCTCCTTCCCCCATCTCTCGCCCCGTCTTTCTCTCCCCGTCTCTCTCCCCTGTCTCTCGCCCCGTCTTTCTCTCCCCGTCTCTCTCTTTCCCCATCTCTCTCTCCTTCCCCCGTCTCTCTCTCCCTCTCTCCTTCCCCCGTCTCTCACCCCTGTCTCTCCCCCTCGCCTCTCTCCCCGTCTCTCTCTCTCTCTCCCCCGTCTCTCTCTCTCTCCCTCTCCCTCCCATGCCTCTCCCCCCCTCTTCCCCCTCGTCTCCCCCGTCTCTCTCTCCCCCCCCCTCTTCCCCCTCGTCTCTCTCTCTCCCTCCCTCTCCCCCGTCTCTCTCTCCCCCCATCTCTCTCCCCCTGCCGTCTCTCTCCCCTGTCTCTCTCTCCCCTTCCCCCGTCTCTCTCCCGTCCCTCCCTGTCATCATCTCTTTCCTGTCTCTCTCTCTCCCCCGTATCTCTCCCCCTCCCCGTCTCTCTCTCTCTCCCTCTCCCCGTCTCTCTCCCCCTCCCCGTCTCTCTCTCCCCATCGTCTCTCTCCCGTCTCTCTCTCCCCCATCTCTCCCTCCCTCCCATGCCTCTCTCTCTCTCTCTCCCCCCCCCTCCTCGCCTCTCTCTCTCCCCCCTCCCTCGCCTCTCTCTCTCCCCCCCCTCCCTCGCCTCTCTCTCTCCCCCCGTCTCTCTCTCTACCCTCCCCCGTCTCTCTCCCCATCTCTCCCCCGTCTCTCTCCCCGTCTCTCCCCCGTCTCTCCCCCATCTCTCCCTCCCTCCCTCATCTCTCTCTCTCTCTCCCTCCCTCGCCTCTCTCTCTCCCTCCCTCTCCCCCGTCTCTCCCTCTCTCCCCTCCCCCATCTCTCTCACCCTCCCCCGTCGTCTCTCTCCCCTATCTCTCTCTCTCTCCCCATCTCTCCCCCGTCTCTCCCCCATCTCTCCCTCCCTCCCTCCCTCATCTCTCCCTCCCTCCCGGTCTGTCTCTCTCCCTCTCCCCGTCTCTCCTTCCCCCGTCTCTCCCTCCCCCGTCTCTCTCCCCCTCTCCCCCGTCTCTCTCCCCCCTCTCCCCCGTCTCTCTCCCCCGTCTCTCTCCCCCTCCCCCTCGTCTCTCTCCCTCGTCTCTCTCCCCCTCTCCCCCGTCTCTCTCCCCCTCCTCTCTCCCCCTCTCCCCCGTCTCTCTCCCCCTCTCCCCCGTCTCTCTCCCCCTCTCCCCCCTCTCCCCCGTCTCTCTCCCCCTCTCCCCCCTCTCCCCCCGTCTCTCTCCCCCTCTCCCTCGTCTCTCTCCCCCTCTCCCTCGTCTCTCTCCCCCGTCTCTCTCCCCCTCTCCTCGTCTCTCTCCCCCGTCTCTCTCCCCTCTCCCTCATCTCTCTCCCCCCGTCTCTCTCCCCCTCTCCCTCGTCTCTCTCCCCCCTCCCCGTCTCTCTCCCCCCTCTCCCTCGTCTCTCTCCCCCTCCCCGTCTCTCTCTCCCATCTCTCCCTCCCCCATCTCTCCCGTGCCTCTCCCTCCCTCCCGTGCCTCTCTCTCCCTCTCCCCCGTCTCTCTCTCCCCATCGTCTCTCTCCCGTCTCTCTCTCTCCCCATCTCTCCCCCCTGTCTCTCCCTCCCTCCCGTGCCTCTCTCTCCCTCTCCCCGTCTCTCTCCCCCGTCTCTCTCCCCCTCTCCCCCGTCTCTCTCCCCCGTCTCTCTCCCCCTCTCCCTCTTCTATCTCCCCCTCCCCCCCGTCTCTCTCCCCCTCTCCCTCGTCTCTCTCCCCCTCCCCGTCTCTCTCTCCCATCGTCTCTCTCCCCATCTCTCCCTCCCCCATCTCTCCCCGTGCCCCTCTCTCCCTCCCTCCCTCCTGTGCCTCTCTCTCTCCCCCTCCCCCCGTCTCTCTCTCCCCCCCTCCCCCCCGTCTCTCTCTCCCATCGTCTCTCTCCCGTCTCTCTCTCTCCCCATCTCTCCCCCGTCTCTCCCTCCCTCCCTCCGGTGCCTCTCTCTCCCTCTCCCCGTCTCCCTCTCCCCGTCTCTCTCCCCCGTCTCTCTCTCCTCTCTCCCCCCGTCTCTCCCCCCCGTCTCTCTCTCCCTCCCTCCCGTGCCTGTCTCTCTCCCTCTCCCCGTCTCTCCTCTCCCCCGTCTCTCCCTCTCCCCGTCTCTCTCTCTCCCCCTCTCCCCCTCTCCCCGTCTCTCTCCCCCTCTCCCTCGTCTCTCTCCCCGTCTCTCTCCCCCTCTCCCTCGTCTCTCTCCCCGTCTCTCTCCCCCTCTCCCTCGTCTCTCTCCCCCTCTCCCTCGTCTCTCTCCCCCTCCCCGTCTCTCTCTCCATCGTCTCTCTCCCCCATCTCTCCCTCCCCCATCTCTCCCGTGCCTCTCCCTCCCTCCCTCCCTCCCGTGCCTCTCTCTCCCTCTCCCCGTCTCTCTCCCCCCGTCTCTCTCTCCCATCGTCTCTCTCCCCGTCTCTCTCTCTCCCCATCTCTCCCCGTCTCTCTCCCCCTCCCCCGTCTCTCTCCCCCTCTCCCCGTCTCTCTCCCCCGTCTCTCTCCCCCTCTCCCTCGTCTCTCTCCCCCCTCCCCCGTCTCTCTCCCCCCTCCCCCTCGTCTCTCTCCCCCTCCCCCCGTCTCTCTCCCCCTCCCCCTCGTCTCTCTCCCCCTCTCCCTCGTCTCTCTCCCCCTCCCCCCCGTCTCTCTCCCCCTCTCCCTTGTCTCTCTCCCCCTCCCCCCGTCTCTCTCCCCCTCCCCCCGTCTCTCTCCCCCTCTCCCTCGTCTCTCTCCCCCTCCCGTCTCTCTCTCCCATCGTCTCTCTCCCCCATCTCTCCCTCCCCCATCTCTCCTGTGCCCCTCTCTCCCTCCCTCCCTCCTGTGCCTCTCTCTCTCCCCCTCCCCCCGTCTCTCTCTCCCCCCCTCCCCCCCGTCTCTCTCTCCCATCGTCTCTCTCCCGTCTCTCTCTCTCCCCATCTCTCCCCCCTGTCTCTCCCTCCCTCCCGTGCCTCTCTCTCCCCGTCTCTCTCCCCCGTCTCTCTCCCCCGTCTCTCTCTCCTCTCTCCCCCCGTCTCTCTCTCCCTCCCTCCCGTGCCTGTCTCTCTCCCTCTCCCCGTCTCTCCCTCCCCGTCTCTCCCTCTCCCCCGTCTCTCCCTCTCTCTCTCCCCCGTCTCTCTCCCGTCTCTCTCCCCCTCTCCCTCGTCTCTCTCCCTGTCTCACTCCCCCCTCTCCTCGTCTCTCTCCCGTCTCTCTCCCCCTTTCCCCGTCTCTCTCCCCCTCTCCCATCGTCTCTCTCCCGTCTCTCTCTCTCCCCATCTCTCCCCCGTCTCTCCCTCCCTCCCGTGCCTCTCTCTCCCTCTCCCCGTCTCTCTCCCCCGTCTCTCTCCCCCTCTCCCTCGTCTCTCTCCCCCTCCCCGTCTCTCTCTCCCATCGTCTCTCTCCCCATCTCTCCCTCCCCATCTCTCCCGTGCCTCTCCCTCCCTCCCTCCCTCCCTCCCGTGCCTCTCTCTCCCTCTCCCCGTCTCTCTCCCCCCGTCTCTCTCTCCATCGTCTCTCTCCCGTCTCTCTCTCTCCCCTCTCCCTCGTCTCTCTCCCCCTCCCCCCCGTCTCTCTCCCCCTCCCCCTCGTCTCTCTCCCCTCCCCTCGTCTCTCTCCCCCTCCCCCCGTCTCTCTCCCCCTCCCCCCGTCTCTCTCCCCCTCCCCCGTCTCTCTCCCCCTCCCCCCGTCTCTCTCCCCCTCCCCCCGTCTCTCTCCCCCTCTCCCTCGTCTCTCTCCCCCTCCCCCCGTCTCTCTCCCCCTCTCCCTCTTCTCTCTCCCCCTCTCCCCCGTCTCTCTCCCCCTCTCCTCGTCTCTCTCCCCCTCCCCCGTCTCTCTCCCCCTCTCCCCGTCTCTCTCCCCCTCTCCCCCGTCTCTCTCCCCCTCTCCCTCGTCTCTCTCCCCCTCCCCCCGTCTCTCTCCCCCTCCCCCCCGTCTCTCTCCCCCTCTCCCCCGTCTCTCTCCCCCTCTCCCCCGTCTCTCTCCCCCTCTCCCTCGTCTCTCTCCCCCTCCCCCCCGTCTCTCTCCCCCGTCTCTCTCCCCCTCCCCCTCGTCTCTCTCCCCCTCCCCCTCGTCTCTCTCCCCCTCTCCCCCGTCTCTCTCCCCCTCTCCCCCGTCTCTCTCCCCCTCCCCCTCGTCTCTCTCCCCCTCCCCTCGTCTCTCTCCCCCTCCCCCTCGTCTCTCTCCCCCTCCCCTCGTCTCTCTCCCCCTCCCCCCGTCTCTCTCCCCCTCCCCCCGTTCTCTCTCCCCCTCCCCCCGTCTCTCTCTCCTTCCCCGTCTCTCTCCCGTCTCTCGCCCCGTCTCTTTCCCCGTCTCTCGCCCCCGTCTCTTTCCCCGTCTCTCTCCCCCTCTCCCGTGCCTCTCCCCCCTCGCCTCTCTCCCCCCTCACCTCTTCCCCCTCGTCTCTCTCTCTCCCTCTCCCCGTCTCTCTCTCTCCCCTGTCTCTCTCCCCTGCCGTCTCTCTCCCGTCTCTCTCTCCCTCCCCCGTCTCTCCCCCTCCCTCCCTCCCCCGTGTCTCTCTCCCCTGCCGTCTCTCTCCCGTCTCTCTCTCCCTCCCCCGTCTCTCCCCCTCCCTCCCTCCCCCGTGTCTCTCTCCCTCCCCCGTCTCTCCCCCTGTCCCTCCCCCCTCTCTTTCTCTCCCTCCCTCCCATCCTCCCTCTCTCCCCCGTCTCTCTCTCTCTCCGTCTGTCTCTCCCCCATCTCTCTCTCCCCCCATCTCTTTCTCTCCCCGTCTCCCAGTCTCTCTCTCTCCCTCCCTCCCGTGCCTCTCTCTCCCCCTCTCCCATCTCTCTCCCTCCCTCCCGTGCCTCTCCCCCCTCGCCTCTCTCCCTGTCTCTCTCTCTCTCTTTCTCTCTCCCATCTCTCTCTCTCCCTCCGGTGCCTCTCTCTCCCCCTCTTCCCCCCTCGTCTCTCTCTCTCCCCTGCCGTCTCTCTCCCGTCTCTCTCTCCCCTTCCCCCGTCTCTCTCCCGTCTCTCTCTCCCTCCCCGTCTCTCTCCCCTGTCTCTCTCTCTCTCCTTCCCCCATCTCTCGCCCCGTCTTTCTCTCCCCGTCTCTCTCCCCTGTCTCTCGCCCCGTCTTTCTCTCCCCGTCTCTCTCTTTCCCCATCTCTCTCTCCTTCCCCCGTCTCTCTCTCCCTCTCTCCTTCCCCCGTCTCTCACCCCTGTCTCTCCCCCTCGCCTCTCTCCCCGTCTCTCTCTCTCTCTCCCCCGTCTCTCTCTCTCTCCCTCTCCCTCCCATGCCTCTCCCCCCCCCTCTTCCCCTCGTCTCCCCCCGTCTCTCTCTCCCCCCCCTCTTCCCCTCGTCTCTCTCTCTCCCTCCCTCTCCCCCGTCTCTCTCTCCCCCCATCTCTCTCCCCTGCCGTCTCTCTCCCCTGTCTCTCTCTCCCCTTCCCCCGTCTCTCTCCCGTCCCTCCCTGTCATCATCTCTTTCCTGTCTCTCTCTCTCCCCCGTATCTCTCCCCCTCCCCGTCTCTCTCTCTCTCCCTCTCCCCGTCTCTCTCCCCTCCCCGTCTCTCTCTCCCATCGTCTCTCTCCCGTCTCTCTCTCCCCCATCTCTCCCTCCCTCCCATGCCTCTCTCTCTCTCTCCCCCCCCCCTCCCTCGCCTCTCTCTCTCCCCCCTCCCTCGCCTCTCTCTCTCCCCCCCTCCTCGCCTCTCTCTCTCCCCCGTCTCTCTCTCTACCCTCCCCCGTCTCTCTCCCCATCTCTCCCCGTCTCTCTCCCCGTCTCTCCCCCGTCTCTCCCCCGTCTCTCCCTCCCTCCCTCATCTCTCTCTCTCTCTCCCTCCCTCGCCTCTCTCTCTCCCTCCCTCTCCCCCGTCTCTCCCTCTCTCCCCTCCCCCATCTCTCTCACCCTCCCCCGTCGTCTCTCTCCCCCTATCTCTCTCTCTCTCCCCATCTCTCCCCCGTCTCTCCCCCATCTCTCCCTCCCTCCCGTGTCTGTCTCTCTCCCTCTCCCCGTCTCTCCTTCCCCCGTCTCTCCCTCCCCCCGTCTCTCTCCCCCTCTCCCCCGTCTCTCTCCCCCTCTCCCCCGTCTCTCTCCCCCGTCTCTCTCCCCCTCCCCCTCGTCTCTCTCCCTCGTCTCTCTCCCCCTCTCCCCCGTCTCTCTCCCCTCTCCCCGTCTCTCTCCCCTCTCCCCGTCTCTCTCCCCCTCCCCCCGTCTCTCTCCCCCTCTCCCTCATCTCTCTCCCCCTCCCCCGTCTCTCTCCCCCTCTCCCTCGTCTCTCTCCCCTCCCCATCTCTCTCTCCCATCGTCTCTCTCCCCCATCTCTCCCGTGCCCCTCTCTCCCTCCCTCCCTCCCTCCCTCCCTCCTGTGCCTCTCTCTCTCCCCCTCCCCCCATCTCTCTCTCCCATCGTCTCTCTCCGTCTCTCTCTCTCCCCATCTCTCCCCCCTGTCTCTCCCTCCCTCCCGTGCCTCTCTCTCCCTCTCCCCGTCTCTCTCCCCCGTCTCTCTGCCCCCGTCTCTCTCTCCTCTCTCCCCCCCGTCTCTCCCCCCGTCTCTCTCTCCCTCCCTCCCGTGCCTGTCTCTCTCCCTCTCCCCGTCTCTCCCTCTCCCCCGTCTCTCCCTCTCTCTCTCCCTCCCTCCCGTGCCTGTCTCTCTCCCTCTCCCCGTCTCCCCCTCTCCCCCGTCTCTCTCCCCTCTCTCCCGTCTCTCTCCCCCCCTCTCCCTCGTCTCTCTCCCCCTCTCCCTCGTCTCTCTCCCCCGTCTCTCTCCCCTCTCCCTCGTCTCTCTCCCCCGTCTCTCTCCCCCTCTCCTCATCTCTCTCCCCGTCTCTCTCCCCCTCTCCCTCGTCTCTCTCCCCCTCCCCGTCTCTCTCCCCTCTCCCTCGTCTCTCTCCCCCTCCCCGTCTCTCTCTCCCATCTCTCCTCCCCCATCTCTCCCGTGCCTCTCCCTCCCTCCCGTGCCTCTCTCTCCCTCTCCCCCGTCTCTCTCTCCCCCATCGTCTCTCTCCCGTCTCTCTCTCTCCCCATCTCTCCCCCTGTCTCTCCCTCCCCTCCCGTGCCTCTCTCTCCCTCTCCCCGTCTCTCTCCCCCGTCTCTCTCCCCCTCTCCCCCGTCTCTCTCCCCCGTCTCTCTCCCCCTCTCCCTCTTCTATCTCCCCCTCCCCCCATCTCTCTCCCCCTCTCCCTCGTCTCTCTCCCCCTCCCCGTCTCTCTCTCCCATCGTCTCTCTCCCCATCTCTCCCTCCCCCATCTCTCCCGTGCCCCTCTCTCCCTCCCTCCCTCCTGTGCCTCTCTCTCTCCCCATCTCTCCCCCGTCTCTCCCTCCCTCCCTCCGTGCCTCTCTCTCCCTCTCCCCGTCTCCCTCTCCCCGTCTCTCTCCCCCGTCTCTCTCTCCTCTCTCCCCCCGTCTCTCCCCCCCGTCTCTCTCTCCCTCCCTCCCGTGCCTGTCTCTCTCCCTCTCCCCGTCTCTCCCTCTCCCCCGTCTCTCCCTCTCCCCGTCTCTCCCTCTCCCCCGTCTCTCTCCCCCTCTCCCCTCTCCCCGTCTCTCTCCCCCTCTCCCTCGTCTCTCTCCCCGTCTCTCTCCCCCTCTCCCTCGTCTCTCTCCCCCGTCTCTCTCCCCCTCTCCCTCATCTCTCTCCCCGTCTCTCTCCCCCTCTCCCTCGTCTCTCTCCCCTCCCCGTCTCTCTCTCCCATCGTCTCTCTCCCCCATCTCTCCCTCCCCCATCTCTCCCGTGCCTCTCCCTCCTCCCTCCCTCCCGTGCCTCTCTCTCCCTCTCCCCCGTCTCTCTCCCCCCGTCTCTCTCTCCCATCGTCTCTCTCCCGTCTCTCTCTCTCCCCATCTCTCCCCGTCTCTCTCCCCCTCCCCCGTCTCTCTCCCCCTCTCCCCCGTCTCTCTCCCCCTCTCCCCGTCTCTCTCCCCCTCTCCCTCGTCTCTCTCCCCCTCTCCCCCGTCTCTCTCCCCCTCTCCCTCGTCTCTCTCCCCTCCCCCCGTCTCTCTCCCCCTCCCCCTCGTCTCTCTCCCCCTCCCCCGCTCTCTCCCCCTCCCCCCGTCTCTCTCCCCCTCTCCCTTGTCTCTCTCCCCCTCCCCCGTCTCTCTCCCCCTCTCCCTCGTCTCTCTCCCCCCTCCCCGTCTCTCTCCCCCATCTCTCCCTCCCCCATCTCTCCTGTGCCCCTCTCTCCCTCCCTCCCTCCTGTGCCTCTCTCTCTCCCCCTCCCCCCGTCTCTCTCTCCCCCCCTCCCCCCCGTCTCTCTCTCCCATCGTCTCTCTCCCGTCTCTCTCTCTCCCCATCTCTCCCCCCCTGTCTCTCCCTCCCTCCCGTGCCTCTCTCTCCCCGTCTCTCTCCCCCGTCTCTCTCCCCCGTCTCTCTCTCCTCTCTCCCCCCGTCTCTCTCTCCCTCCCTCCCGTGCCTGTCTCTCTCCCTCTCCCCGTCTCTCCCTCTCCCCCGTCTCTCCCTCTCCCCCGTCTCTCCCTCTCTCTCTCCCCCGTCTCTCTCCCGTCTCTCTCCCCCTCTCCCTCGTCTCTCTCCCCGTCTCTCTCCCCCTCTCCCTCGTCTCTCTCCCCCGTCTCTCTCCCCCTTTCCCCGTCTCTCTCCCCCTCTCCCATCGTCTCTCTCCCGTCTCTCTCTCTCCCCATCTCTCCCCCCTGTCTCTCCCTCCCTCCCGTGCCTCTCTCTCCCTCTCCCCGTCTCTCTCCCCCGTCTCTCTCCCCCTCTCCCTCGTCTCTCTCCCCCTCCCCGTCTCTCTCTCCCATCGTCTCTCTCCCCCATCTCTCCCTCCCCCATCTCTCCCGTGCCTCTCCCTCCCTCCCTCCCTCCCGTGCCTCTCTCTCCCTCTCCCCGTCTCTCTCCCCCCGTCTCTCTCTCCCATCGTCTCTCTCCCGTCTCTCTCTCTCCCCATCTCTCCCTGTCTCTCTCCCCCTCCCCGTCTCTCTCCCCCTCTCCCCCGTCTCTCTCCCCCTCTCCCCCGTCTCTCTCCCCCCCTCTCCCCCGTCTCTCTCCCCCTCCCCCCCGTCTCTCTCCCCCTCCCCCCCGTCTCTCTCCCCCTCTCCCTCGTCTCTCTCCCCCTCCCCCCCGTCTCTCTCCCCCTCTCCCTCGTCTCTCTCCCCCTCCCCCGTCTCTCTCCCCCCTCTCCCCCGTCTCTCTCCCCCTCTCCCCCGTCTCTCTCCCCCTCTCCCCCGTCTCTCTCCCCCTCCCCCCGTCTCTCTCCCCCCTCCCCCTCGTCTCTCTCCCCCTCCCCCGTCTCTCTCCCCCTCTCCCCCGTCTCTCTCCCCCTCTCCCCCGTCTCTCTCCCCCTCTCCCTCGTCTCTCTCCCCCTCCCCCCCGTCTCTCTCCCCCTCCCTCCTCGTCTCTCTCCCCCTCCCCCCGTCTCTCTCCCCCTCCCCCCGTCTCTCTCCCCCTCTCCCTCGTCTCTCTCCCCCTCCCCCCGTCTCTCTCCCCCTCTCCCTCGTCTCTCTCCCCCTCTCCCCCGTCTCTCTCCCCCTCTCCCCCGTCTCTCTCCCCCTCCCCCCCGTCTCTCTCCCCCTCCCCCTCGTCTCTCTCCCCCTCCCCCCGTCTCTCTCCCCCTCCCCCCGTCTCTCTCCCCCTCTCCCTCGTCTCTCTCCCCCTCCCCCCCGTCTCTCTCCCCCCTCTCCCTCGTCTCTCTCCCCCTCCCCCCCGTCTCTCTCCCCCTCCCCCCCGTCTCTCTCCCCCTCCCCCCCGTCTCTCCTCCCCCTCCCCCCCGTCTCTCTCCCCCTCTCCCTCGTCTCTCTCCCCCTCCCCGTCTCTCTCTCCCATCGTCTCTCTCCCCCATCTCTCCCTCCCCCATCTCTCCTGTGCCCCTCTCTCCCTCCCTCCCTCCCTCCTGTGCCTCTCTCTCTCCCCCTCCCCCCGTCTCTCTCTCCCCCCCTCCCCCCGTCTCTCTCTCTCCCATCGTCTCTCTCCCGTCTCTCTCTCTCCCCCATCTCTCCCCCCTGTCTCTCCCTCCCTCCCGTGCCTCTCTCTCCCTCTCCCCGTCTCTCTCCCCCGTCTCTCTCCCCCGTCTCTCTCTCCTCTCTCCCCCCGTCTCTCTCTCCCTCCCTCCCGTGCCTGTCTCTCTCCCTCTCCCCGTCTCTCCCTCTCCCCCGTCTCTCCCTCTCCCCCGTCTCTCCCTCTCTCTCTCCCCCGTCTCTCTCCCGTCTCTCTCCCCCTCTCCCTCGTCTCTCTCCCCCTCTCCCTCGTCTCTCTCCCCCTCTCCCCGTCTCTCTCCCCCTCTCCCTCGTCTCTCTCCCCGTCTCTCTCCCCCTTTCCCTCCCCCTCTCCCCGTCTCTCTCCCCCTCTCCCCCGTCTCTCTCCCCCTCTCCCTCGTCTCTCTCCCCGTCTCTCTCCCCCTCTCCCTCGTCTCTCTCCCCCGTCTCTCTCCCCCTCCCCCCGTCTCTCTCCCCCTCCCCCCGTCTCTCTCCCCCTCTCCCTCGTCTCTCTCCCCCTCCCCCCGTCTCTCTCCCCCCTCTCCCTCGTCTCTCTCCCCCTCTCCCCCGTCTCTCTCCCCCTCTCCCCCGTCTCTCTCCCCCTCTCCCTCGTCTCTCTCCCCCTCCCCCCCGTCTCTCTCCCCCTCCCCCTCGTCTCTCTCCCCCTCCCCCCGTCTCTCTCCCCCCTCCCCCCGTCTCTCTCCCCCTCTCCCTCGTCTCTCTCCCCCTCCCCCCGTCTCTCTCCCCCTCTCCCTCGTCTCTCTCCCCCTCCCCCCCGTCTCTCTCCCCCTCCCCCCCGTCTCTCTCCCCCTCTCCCTCGTCTCTCTCCCCCTCCCCGTCTCTCTCTCCCATCGTCTCTCTCCCCCATCTCTCCCTCCCCCATCTCTCCTGTGCCCCTCTCTCCCTCCCTCCCTCCCTCCTGTGCCTCTCTCTCTCCCCCCTCCCCCCGTCTCTCTCTCCCCCCCTCCCCCCGTCTCTCTCTCTCCCATCGTCTCTCTCCCGTCTCTCTCTCTCCCCATCTCTCCCCCCTGTCTCTCCCTCCCTCCCGTGCCTCTCTCTCCCTCTCCCCGTCTCTCTCCCCCGTCTCTCTCCCCCGTCTCTCTCTCCTCTCTCCCCCCGTCTCTCTCTCCCTCCCTCCCGTGCCTGTCTCTCTCCCTCTCCCCGTCTCTCCCTCTCCCCCGTCTCTCCCTCTCCCCCGTCTCTCCCTCTCTCTCTCCCCCGTCTCTCTCCCGTCTCTCTCCCCCTCTCCCTCGTCTCTCTCCCCCTCTCCCTCGTCTCT
Source organism: Neoarius graeffei (assembly GCF_027579695.1). Lineage (NCBI taxonomy): Eukaryota > Metazoa > Chordata > Actinopteri > Siluriformes > Ariidae > Neoarius > Neoarius graeffei. Next base: position 98,824,168 of record NC_083573.1, read on the forward strand.
CTCCCCCTCTCCCCGTCTCTCTCCCCCTCTCCCTCGTCTCTCTCCCCGTCTCTCTCCCCCTTTCCCTCCCCCTCTCCCCGTCTCTCTCCCCCTCTCCCCCGTCTCTCTCCCCCTCTCCCTCGTCTCTCTCCCCGTCTCTCTCCCCCTCTCCCTCGTCTCTCTCTCCCCCGTCTCTCTCCCCCTCTCCCTCGTCTCTCTCCCCCCGTCTCTCTCCCCCTCTCCCTCGTCTCTCTCCCCGTCTCTCTCCCCCTCTCCCTCATCTCTCTCCCCCTCTCCCTCGTCTCTCTCCCCCTCCCCGTCTCTCTCTCCCATCGTCTCTCTCCCCCCATCTCTCCCTCCCCCATCTCTCCCGTGCCTCTCCCTCCCTCCCTCCCGTGCCTCTCTCTCCCTCTCCCCCGTCTCTCTCCCCCCCCGTCTCTCTCTCCCATCGTCTCTCTCTCCCGTCTCTCTCTCTCCCCATCTCTCCCCCGTCTCTCCCTCCCTCCCTCCCTCCCGTGCCTCTCTCTCCCTCTCCCCGTCTCTCTCCCCGTCTCTCTCCCCCTCCCCGTCTCTCTCCCCCCCCGTCTCTCTCTCCCATCGTCTCTCTCTCCCGTCTCTCTCTCTCCCCATCTCTCCCCCGTCTCTCCCTCCTCCCTCCCTCCCGTGCCTCTCTCTCCCTCTCCCCGTCTCTCTCCCCGTCTCTCTCCCCCTCCCCGTCTCTCTCTCCCATCGTCTCTCTCTCCCATCGTCTCTCTCCCCCCATCTCTCCCTCCCCCATCTCTCCCGTGCCTCTCCCTCCCTCCCTCCCGTGCCTCTCTCTCCCTCTCCCCCGTCTCTCTCCCCCCCCGTCTCTCTCTCCCATCGTCTCTCTCCCGTCTCTCTCTCTCCCCATCTCTCCCCCGTCTCTCCCTCCCTCCCTCCCTCCCGTGCCTCTCTCTCCCTCTCCCCGTCTCTCTCCCCCCGTCTCTCTCCCCCCGTCTCTCTCTCCTCTCTCCCCCCCGTCTCTCCCCCCGTCTCTCTCTCCCTCCCTCCCTCCCGTGCCTCTCTCTCTCCCTCTCCCCCGTCTCTCTCTCTCCCCGTCTCTCTCTCTCCCCGTCTCTCTCACCCGTCTCTCTCTCTCCCCGTCTCTCTCACCCGTCTCTCTCTCCCCGTCTCTCTCACCCGTCTCTCTCTCTCCCCGTCTCTCTCACCCGTCTCTCTCTCTCCCCGTCTCTCTCACCCGTCTCTCTCTCTCCCCGTCTCTCACCCCGTCTCTCTCTCTCCCCGTCTCTCTCACCTGTCTCTCTCTCCCCGTCTCTCTCACCTGTCTCTCTCTCTCTCCCCGTCTCTCTCACCTGTCTCTCTCTCTCTCCCCGTCTCTCTCACCTGTCTCTCTCTCTCTCCCCGTCTCTCTCACCTGTCTCTCTCTCCCCGTCTCTCTCACCTGTCTCTCTCTCTCTCCCCGTCTCTCTCACCTGTCTCTCTCTCTCTCCCCGTCTCTCTCACCTGTCTCTCTCTCTCCCCGTCTCTCTCACCTGTCTCTCTCTCTCTCCCCGTCTCTCTCACCTGTCTCTCTCTCTCTCCCCGTCTCTCTCACCTGTCTCTCTCTCTCTCCCCGTCTCTCTCACCTGTCTCTCTCTCTCTCCCCGTCTCTCTCACCTGTCTCTCTCTCTCCCCCGTCTCTCTCACCTGTCTCTCTCTCTCCCCCCGTCTCTCTCACCTGTCTCTCTCTCTCCCCCCGTCTCTCTCACCTGTCTCTCTCTCTCCCCCGTCTCTCTCACCTGTCTCTCTCTCTCCCCGTCTCTCTCACCTGTCTCTCTCTCTCCCTGTCTCTCACCTGTCTCTCTCTCCCTGTCTCTCTCTCCGTCTCTCTCCCCATCTCTCTCACCTGTTTCTCTCCCCATCTCTCTCACCTGTCTCTCTCTCTCTCCCCGTCTCTCTCACCTGTCTCTCCCTCTCCCCATCTCTCACCTGTCTCTCCCTCTCCCCGTCTCTCTCCCCTGTCTCTCTCCCCTGTCTCTCCCCGTCTCTCTCCTTCCCCCGTCTCTCTCCCGTCTCTCTCGCTCCCCCCGTCTCTCTCGCCCCCGTCTCTCTCTCCCTCTCTCCTTCCCCCGTCTCCCTCTCTCCTTTCCCCGTCTCCCTCTCTCCTTTCCCCGTCTCCCTCTCTCCTTTCCCCGTCTCCCTCTCTCCTTTCCCCGTCTCTCTCCCATCTCTCTCTCCCCGTCTCTCTCACCCCGTCTCTCCCTCTCTCCTTCCCCGTCACCCCTGTCTCTCTCTTCCCCGTCTCTCTCTCCCCCATCTCTCTCCCCCGTCTCTCTCCCCGTCTCTCTCTCTCCCCTGTCTCTCCCCGTTTCTCTCCCTCCCCTGTCTCTCTCCCCCATCTCTCTCTGTCCCCTGTCTCTCTCTCTCTCCCCGTCTCTCTCGCCTGTCTCTCCCTCCCCTGTCTCTCTCGCCCCCGTCTCTCTGTCTCTCTCTCTGTCCCCAGTCTCTCTCTCTGTCACTCGCCCCTGTCTCTCCCCCGTCTCTCTCACCTGTCTCTCTCCCTCGTCTTTCCCTCCCCGTCTCTCTCTCCCCAGTCTCTCTCTGTCCCCGTCTCCCTCCCGTCTCTCTCCCCGTCTCTCTCTCCCCGTCTCTCTGTCTCTCTCTGTCCCCCGTCTCTCTCTCCCCCCGTCTCTCTCCCCCGACTCTCTCTCTCCCCGTCTCTCTGTCACTCTGTCCCCGTCTCTCTCCCTTGTCTCTCTCTCTCTCCATCTCTGTCTCTCTCCCCCGTCTCTCCCTCTCCCCGTCTCTCATGCCTGTCTCTCTCCCCCCGTCTCTCCTCCCCCCGTCTCTGTCACTCTCTGTCCCGTCTCTCCCCCGTCTCTCACTCTCTCCCCCCGTCTCTCTCTCCCCCCATCTCTCTCCCCCCGTCTCTCTCTCCCCCCTGTCTCTCTCTCTCTCCCCGTCTCTCTCCCCCCCGTCTCTCTCTCTCCCCCGTCTCTCTCTCTCCCCCGTCTCTCTCTCTCCCCCGTCTCTCTGTCTCTCTCTGTCCCCCGTCTCTCTCCCGTCTCTCTCTCCATCTCTCTGTCACTCGCCCCTGTCTCTCCCCCGTCTCTCTCCCTCGTCTCCCCCGTCTCTCTCTCCCCCGTCTCTCTGTCACTCTCTGTCCCCCGTCTCTCTCTCCCCGTCTCTCTGTCACTCTCTCCCCCCCTTGTCTCTCTCTCTCTCCATCTGTCTCTCTCCCCCCGTCTCTCCCTCTCCCCGTCTCTCATGCCTGTCTCTCTCCCCCGTCTCTCCTCCCCCCGTCTCTGTCACTCTCTGTCCCGTCTCTCCCCCGTCTCTCACTCTCTCCCCCCGTCTCTCTCTCCCCCCCATCTCTCTCCCCCGTCTCTCTCTCCCCCCTGTCTCTCTCTCTCTCCCCGTCTCTCTCCCCCCCGTCTCTCTCTCTCCCCCGTCTCTCTGTCTCTCTCTGTCCCCCGTCTCTCTCCCGTCTCTCTCTCCATCTCTCTGTCACTCGCCCCTGTCTCTCCCCCGTCTCTCTCCCTCGTCTCCCCCGTCTCTCTCTCCCCCGTCTCTCTGTCACTCTCTGTCCCCCGTCTCTCTCCCCTGTCTCTCTCTCCATCTCTCTGTCACTCGCCCCTGTCTCTCCCCCGTCTCTCTCCCCCGTCTCTCTCTCCCCCCGTCTCTCCCCGTTTCTCCCCGTTTCTCTCCCTCCCCTGTCTCTCTCCCCCCCGACTCTCTCCCCCATCTCTCTCTCTCCCCATCTCTCTCGCCTGTCTCTCCCCGTTTCTCTCCCCCATCTCTCTCTCTCTCTCTCTCTCGCCTGTCTCTCTGTCTCTCTCTCTCTCCATCTCTGTCACTCACCCCTGTCTCTCTCACCTGTCTCTCTCCCTGGTCTCTCCCTCGTCTTTCCCTCCCCCGTCTCTCTCTCTCCCCCGTCTCCCCCATCTCTCTCTCTCTCCCCGTCTCTCTCGCCTGTCTCTCCCCATTTCTCTCTCCCATCTCTCTCTCTCCGTCTCTCTCGCCTGTCTCTCTCCCTCCCCTGTCTCTCTCTCCCCAGTCTCTCTCTCCATCTCTGTCACTCGCCCCTGTCTCTCCCCCGTCTCTCTCACCTGTCTCTTTCCCTCGTCTCTCCGCCCGTCTCTCTCTGTCCCCTGTCTCTCTCCCGTCTCTCTCTCCACCTGTCTCTCTCTCTCTCCCCGTCTCTCTCTCCCCCGTCTTTCTCTCCCTCTCTGTCCCGTCTCTCTCCCTTGTCTCTCTCTCTCCATCTGTCACTCGCCCCATCTCTCTCACCTGTCTCTCTCTCTCCCCCGTCTCTCTCTCTCCCCATCTCTCTGTCTCTCTCTGTCCCCCGTCTTTCTCCCCTGTCTCTCTCTCCATCTCTGTCACTCGCCCCTGTCTCTCCCCCGTCTCTCTCTCCCCGTCTCTGTCTCTCTCTGTCCCCAGTCTCTCTCTCCATCTCTGTCACTCGCCCCTGTCTCTCCCCCGTCTCTCTCACCTGTCTCTTTCCCTCGTCTCTCCGCCCGTCTCTCTCTGTCCCCTGTCTCTCTCTCCCGTCTCTCTCTCTCTCCCAGTCTCTCTCTCCCCCGTCTCTCTGTCACTCTCTGTCCCGTCTCTCTCCCTTGTCTCTCTCTCTCCATCTGTCACTCGCCCCATCTCTCTCACCTGTCTCTCTCTCTCTCCCCGTCTCTCTCTCTCCCCATCTCTCTGTCTCTCTCTGTCCCCGTCTCTCTCCCGTCTCTCTCTCCATCTCTGTCACTCGCCCCTGTCTCTCCCCCGTCTCTCTCTCTCCCCCGTCTCTCTCTCCATCTCTCTGTCACTCGCCCCTGTCTCTCCCCCATCTCTCTCCCTCGTCTCTCTCTCCCCCCGTCTCTCTCTCTGTCCCCCGTCTCTCTCTCAACCGTCTCTCTCTCTCCCCCCGCCTCTCTGTCACTCTCTGTCCCCTGTCTCTCTCTCCCCCCGTCTCTGTCACTCTCTGTCCCGTCTCTCTCCCTTGTCTCTCTCTCTCCATCTCTGTCATTCGCCCCTGTCTCTCTCTCTCGCCTGTCTCTCTCTGTCCCCCGTCTCTCTCTGTCCCCCCTCTCTCCCCCGTCTCTCTCTCTCCCCGTCTCTCTCTCTCCCCCCGTCTCTCTCTCTCCCCCCGTCTCTGTCACTCTCTGTCCCCCGTCTCTCTCTCTCCCCCCGTCTCTGTCACTCTCTGTCCCCGTCTCTCTCTCCCCCCGTCTCTCTCTCTCCCCCGTCTCTCTCTCCCCCCGTCTCTCTCTCTCCCCCCGTCTCTCTCTCTCCCCCGTCTCTCTCTCTCCCCCGTCTCTCTCTCTCCCCCCGTCTCTGTCACTCTCTGTCCCCCGTCTCTCTCCCTTGTCTCTCTCTCTCCATCTCTGTCATTCGCCCCTGTCTCTCTCTCTCTCGCCTGTCTCTCTCTCCCCCGTCTCTCTCTCTCTCCCCCCGTCTCTCTCTCTCTCCATCTCTCTGTCACTTGCCCCTGTCTCTCTCTCTCCCCCGTCTCTCTCTCTCTGTCCCCCGTCTCTCTCTCTCCCCCCGTCTCTCTGTCACTCTCTGTCCCCGTCTCTCTCTCCCCGTCTCTCTGTCACTCTCTCCCCCCCGTCTCTCTCTCCCCCGTCTCTCTCTCTCTCTCTCTCTCCCCCGTCTCTCTGTCACTCTCTGTCCCCCGTCTCTCTGTCACTCTCTGTCCCCCGTCTCTCTGTCACTCTCTCTCCCCCGTCTCTCTGTCCCCCGTCTCTCTCTCCCCCGTCTCTCTGTCACTCTCTGTCCCCCCGTCTCTCTGTCACTCTCTGTCCCCCGTCTCTCTGTCACTCTCTGTCCCCCGTCTCTCTCTCTCCCCGTCCCCGTCTCTCTCTCCCCCCGTCCCCGTCTCTCTCTCCCCCGTCCCCGTCTCTCTCTCCCCGTCTCTCTCTGTCCCCCGTCTCTCTCTCCCCCCGTCTCTCTCTCCCCCCGTCTCTCTCTCTCTCCCCCCGTCTCTCTCTCTCTCCCCCCGTCTCTCTCTCTCGTCTCTCACCCTCCAGTCTCTCCCCTCTCTCTTTCCCCCTCTTTCCTGTCTCTCTCTCCGTCTCTCTCCCAGTCTCTCCCCCTATCTCTCCCGTCTCTCTCTCCCCCTTTCTCTCCCCATCTCTCTCTGTCTCTCTCTCTCCCCGTCTGTCTCCTGTCTCTGTCCCCGTCTCCCTGTCTCTCCCCCTCCCCATCTCTGTCTCTCACGTCTCTGTCTCTTGCTCCCTGTCTCTCCCCCTCCCTGTTGCGCTCTCTCTCTCCCATCTCTCCCCTGTCTCTCTCCTGTCTGTCTCTCGCCCCTGTCTCTCTCTCTCTCCCATCTCTCACCCTCCTGTCTCTCTCTTCCCTTCTCTGTCTGTTTCTCCCATCTCTCTCTCTCCCCTGTCTCTCTGTCCCCGTCTCTCTCTCTCTCTCTCTCCCCCTCCCCGTCTCTCCCCTCTGTCTCTTGCTCCCTGTCTCTCCCCCTCCCCTGTCTCTCTCTCCCCTGTCTGTCCTCCTCCTCATCTCTCCTGTCTCTCTCTCCCGTCTCTCCCCCCTGTCTCCCAGTCTCTCTCCCCTCCCGTCTCTCTCCTGTCTGTCTCTCGCCCCTGTCTCTCTCTCTCTCTCCCATCTCTCACCCTCCTGTCTCTCTCTTCCCTTCTCTGTCTGTTTCTCCCATCTCTCTCTCTCTCTCCCCCCCTCCCCGTCTCTCCCCTGTCTCTGTCTCTCCCGTCTGTCTCTTGCTCCCTGTCTCTCCCCCTCCCCTGTCTCTCTCTCCCCTGTCTGTCCCCCTCCCCGTCTCTCTCTCCCGTCTCTCCCCCCTGTCTCCCAGTCTCTCTCCCCTCCCGTCTCTCTCCTGTCTGTCTCTCGCCCCTGTCTCTCTCTCTCTCTCCCATCTCTCACCCTCCTGTCTCTCTCTTCCCTTCTCTGTCTGTTTCTCCCATCTCTCTCTCTCTCTCTCCCCCCCTCCCCGTCTCTCCCCTGTCTCTGTCTCTCCCGTCTGTCTCTTGCTCCCTGTCTCTCCCCCTCCCCTGTCTCTCTCTCCCCTGTCTGTCCCCCTCCCCGTCTCTCTCTCCCGTCTCTCCCCCCTGTCTCCCAGTCTCTCTCCCCCCCTCCTCCCCTCCTTGTCTTTCTCTCCCCCTGTCTGTCCCCCTCCCCGTCTCTCTCTCCCGTCTCTCCCCCCTGTCTCCCAGTCTGTCTCCCAGTCTCTCTCCCCCCCTCCTCCCCGTCTCTCTCTCCCCGTCTCTCTCTGTCCCCCGTCTCTCTCTCCCCCCGTCTCTCTCTCCCCCCGTCTCTCTCTCTCTCCCCCCGTCTCTCTCTCTCTCCCCCCGTCTCTCTCTCTCGTCTCTCACCCTCCAGTCTCTCCCCTCTCTCTTTCCCCCTCTTTCCTGTCTCTCTCTCCGTCTCTCTCCCAGTCTCTCCCCCTATCTCTCCCGTCTCTCTCTCCCCCTTTCTCTCCCCATCTCTCTCTGTCTCTCTCTCTCCCCGTCTGTCTCCTGTCTCTGTCCCCGTCTCCCTGTCTTTCTGTCTCTCCCCCTCCCCATCTCTGTCTCTCACGTCTCTGTCTCTTGCTCCCTGTCTCTCCCCCTCCCTGTTGCGCTCTCTCTCTCCCATCTCTCCCCTGTCTCTCTCCTGTCTGTCTCTCGCCCCTGTCTCTCTCTCTCTCTCTCCCATCTCTCACCCTCCTGTCTCTCTCTTCCCTTCTCTGTCTGTTTCTCCCATCTCTCTCTCTCCCCTGTCTCTCTGTCCCCGTCTCTCTCTCCCGTCTCTCCCCCCCCCCGTCTCTCCCCTCTGTCTCTTGCTCCCTGTCTCTCCCCCTCCCCTGTCTCTCTCTCCCCTGTCTGTCCTCCTCCTCATCTCTCCTGTCTCTCTCTCCCGTCTCTCCCCCCTGTCTCCCAGTCTCTCTCCCCTCCCGTCTCTCTCCTGTCTGTCTCTCGCCCCTGTCTCTCTCTCTCTCTCTCCCATCTCTCACCCTCCTGTCTCTCTCTTCCCTTCTCTGTCTGTTTCTCCCATCTCTCTCTCTCTCTCCCCCCCTCCCCGTCTCTCCCCTGTCTCTGTCTCTCCCGTCTGTCTCTTGCTCCCTGTCTCTCCCCCTCCCCTGTCTCTCTCTCCCCTGTCTGTCCCCCTCCCCGTCTCTCTCTCCCGTCTCTCCCCCCTGTCTCCCAGTCTCTCTCCCCCCCCTCCTCCCCTCCTTGTCTTTCTCTCCCCCTGTCTGTCCCCCTCCCCGTCTCTCTCTCCCGTCTCTCCCCCCTGTCTCCCAGTCTGTCTCCCCGTCTCTCTCCCCCCCTCCTCCCCGTCTCTCTCTCCCCCCGTCTCTCTCTGTCCCCCGTCTCTCTCTCCCCCCGTCTCTCTCTCTCTCCCCCCGTCTCTCTCTCTCTCCCCCCGTCTCTCTCTCTCTCCCCCCGTCTCTCTCTCTCGTCTCTCACCCTCCAGTCTCTCCCCTCTCTCTTTCCCCCTCTTTCCTGTCTCTCTCTCCGTCTCTCTCCCAGTCTCTCCCCCTATCTCTCCCGTCTCTCTCTCCCCCTTTCTCTCCCCATCTCTCTCTGTCTCTCTCTCTCCCCGTCTGTCTCCTGTCTCTGTCCCCGTCTCCCTGTCTTTCTGTCTCTCCCCCTCCCCATCTCTGTCTCTCACGTCTCTGTCTCTTGCTCCCTGTCTTTCTGTCTCTCCCCCTCCCCATCTCTGTCTCTCACGTCTCTGTCTCTTGCTCCCTGTCTCTCCCCCTCCCTGTTGCGCTCTCTCTCTCCCATCTCTCCCCTGTCTCTCTCCTGTCTGTCTCTCGCCCCTGTCTCTCTCTCTCTCCCATCTCTCACCCTCCTGTCTCTCTCTTCCCTTCTCTGTCTGTTTCTCCCATCTCTCTCTCTCCCCTGTCTCTCTGTCCCCGTCTCTCTCTCTCTCTCTCCCCCTCCCCGTCTCTCCCCTCTGTCTCTTGCTCCCTGTCTCTCCCCCTCCCCTGTCTCTCTCTCCCCTGTCTGTCCTCCTCCTCATCTCTCCTGTCTCTCTCTCCCGTCTCTCCCCCCTGTCTCCCAGTCTCTCTCCCCTCCCGTCTCTCTCCTGTCTGTCTCTCGCCCCTGTCTCTCTCTCTCTCTCCCATCTCTCACCCTCCTGTCTCTCTCTTCCCTTCTCTGTCTGTTTCTCCCATCTCTCTCTCTCTCTCCCCCCCTCCCCGTCTCTCCCCTGTCTCTGTCTCTCCCGTCTGTCTCTTGCTCCCTGTCTCTCCCCCTCCCCTGTCTCTCTCTCCCCTGTCTGTCCCCCTCCCCGTCTCTCTCTCCCGTCTCTCCCCCCTGTCTCCCAGTCTCTCTCCCCCCCTCCTCCCCTCCTTGTCTTTCTCTCCCCCTGTCTGTCCCCCTCCCCGTCTCTCTCTCCCGTCTCTCCCCCCTGTCTCCCAGTCTGTCTCCCCGTCTCTCTCCCCCCCTCCTCCCCGTCTCTCTCTCCCCCCGTCTCTCTCTGTCCCCCGTCTCTCTCTCCCCCCGTCTCTCTCTCTCTCCCCCCGTCTCTCTCTCTCTCCCCCCGTCTCTCTCTCTCTCCCCCCGTCTCTCTCTCTCGTCTCTCACCCTCCAGTCTCTCCCCTCTCTCTTTCCCCCTCTTTCCTGTCTCTCTCTCCGTCTCTCTCCCAGTCTCTCCCCCTATCTCTCCCGTCTCTCTCTCCCCCTTTCTCTCCCCATCTCTCTCTGTCTCTCTCTCTCCCCGTCTGTCTCCTGTCTCTGTCCCCGTCTCCCTGTCTTTCTGTCTCTCCCCCTCCCCATCTCTGTCTCTCACGTCTCTGTCTCTTGCTCCCTGTCTTTCTGTCTCTCCCCCTCCCCATCTCTGTCTCTCACGTCTCTGTCTCTTGCTCCCTGTCTCTCCCCCTCCCTGTTGCGCTCTCTCTCTCCCATCTCTCCCCTGTCTCTCTCCTGTCTGTCTCTCGCCCCTGTCTCTCTCTCTCTCCCATCTCTCACCCTCCTGTCTCTCTCTTCCCTTCTCTGTCTGTTTCTCCCATCTCTCTCTCTCCCCTGTCTCTCTGTCCCCGTCTCTCTCTCTCTCTCTCCCCCTCCCCGTCTCTCCCCTCTGTCTCTTGCTCCCTGTCTCTCCCCCTCCCCTGTCTCTCTCTCCCCTGTCTGTCCTCCTCCTCATCTCTCCTGTCTCTCTCTCCCGTCTCTCCCCCCTGTCTCCCAGTCTCTCTCCCCTCCCGTCTCTCTCCTGTCTGTCTCTCGCCCCTGTCTCTCTCTCTCTCTCCCATCTCTCACCCTCCTGTCTCTCTCTTCCCTTCTCTGTCTGTTTCTCCCATCTCTCTCTCTCTCTCCCCCCCTCCCCGTCTCTCCCCTGTCTCTGTCTCTCCCGTCTGTCTCTTGCTCCCTGTCTCTCCCCCTCCCCTGTCTCTCTCTCCCCTGTCTGTCCCCCTCCCCGTCTCTCTCTCCCGTCTCTCCCCCCTGTCTCCCAGTCTCTCTCCCCCCCTCCTCCCCTCCTTGTCTTTCTCTCCCCCTGTCTGTCCCCCTCCCCGTCTCTCTCTCCCGTCTCTCCCCCCTGTCTCCCAGTCTGTCTCCCCGTCTCTCTCCCCCCCTCCTCCCCGTCTCTCTCTCCCCCCGTCTCTCTCTGTCCCCCGTCTCTCTCTCCCCCCGTCTCTCTCTCTCTCCCCCCGTCTCTCTCTCTCTCCCCCCGTCTCTCTCTCTCTCCCCCCGTCTCTCTCTCTCGTCTCTCACCCTCCAGTCTCTCCCCTCTCTCTTTCCCCCTCTTTCCTGTCTCTCTCTCCGTCTCTCTCCCAGTCTCTCCCCCTATCTCTCCCGTCTCTCTCTCCCCCTTTCTCTCCCCATCTCTCTCTGTCTCTCTCTCTCCCCGTCTGTCTCCTGTCTCTGTCCCCGTCTCCCTGTCTTTCTGTCTCTCCCCCTCCCCATCTCTGTCTCTCACGTCTCTGTCTCTTGCTCCCTGTCTTTCTGTCTCTCCCCCTCCCCATCTCTGTCTCTCACGTCTCTGTCTCTTGCTCCCTGTCTCTCCCCCTCCCTGTTGCGCTCTCTCTCTCCCATCTCTCCCCTGTCTCTCTCCTGTCTGTCTCTCGCCCCTGTCTCTCTCTCTCTCCCATCTCTCACCCTCCTGTCTCTCTCTTCCCTTCTCTGTCTGTTTCTCCCATCTCTCTCTCTCCCCTGTCTCTCTGTCCCCGTCTCTCTCTCTCTCTCTCTCCCCCTCCCCGTCTCTCCCCTCTGTCTCTTGCTCCCTGTCTCTCCCCCTCCCCTGTCTCTCTCTCCCCTGTCTGTCCTCCTCCTCATCTCTCCTGTCTCTCCCCCCTGTCTCCCAGTCTCTCTCCCCTCCCGTCTCTCTCCTGTCTGTCTCTCGCCCCTGTCTCTCTCTCTCTCTCTCTCCCATCTCTCACCCTCCTGTCTCTCTCTTCCCTTCTCTGTCTGTTTCTCCCATCTCTCTCTCTCTCTCCCCCCCCTCCCCGTCTCTCCCCTGTCTCTGTCTCTCCCGTCTGTCTCTTGCTCCCTGTCTCTCCCCCTCCCCTGTCTCTCTCTCCCCTGTCTGTCCCCCTCCCCGTCTCTCTCTCCCGTCTCTCCCCCCTGTCTCCCAGTCTCTCTCCCCCCCTCCTTGTCTTTCTCTCCCCCTGTCTGTCCCCCTCCCCGTCTCTCTCTCTCCCGTCTCTCCCCCCTGTCTCCCAGTCTGTCTCCCAGTCTCTCTCCCCCCCTCCTCCCCTCCTTGTCTTTCTCTCCCCCGTCTCTCTCTCCCCTGTCTGTCCCTCCCCCCGGGTAGAGTGTGCTGTGACCCTGTGCGGAGTGAGAGAGCAGTAGGTAGTAAAGCGCTTACTGAGTCGCCGCGGTTCTGTTCTGCTGCTTCTTTCCTTTCCAACTTTACTCCGCTGATAATCCGGGGAGAAAGTTCAGTGCGCGCGCTCGGTGTGCTGGGAGTCTCGCGCAGCTCCGGCGGCTCCGCATTCCTCCTCCTGCGGGGGGGCAGGGGGGGGCACAGCACAGCACGGCACAGCACGGCACAGCCCAGCGCAGCGCCACAAACTAAACAAAACAAAAACAAACCCCGAGCAGAGCGGAAAGTTGCAGCGCTACTCCATCATGGAGGCCCTGTGTGTTCCTCAGCGCCGCAGCACCGCCTCTCAGCGCCGCCGACAAATAGAGCCGCAGGCAGGCAGCGCGCCCGCGCCCCGACCCCACCGGGCCGGATAAAGTCAGCCGGCGCACCGGAAACAGCCCGCACACGGAACCAGGACACGGCACGCGCCGAGAAACGCCGTTACACCGAGCAGGGGAAAGTGCGAGTGACCCTGCGGAGGGATACAGAGCGCGCGCTCGCGGTAACGCGGCCGCTCCGGCAGCGCTCGGGCTCTCACAAAACACGGAAGTGGAGTTTCACACCGGATCCGCCTCACTGCCGCGCGCGCTCAGGGCGCTTAAAGGCGCAGTATGCAACATCAGGGCTGCTGTGTGGAAAGGCTGCTCAGAGTTCCCTGCGGGACGCTTAATAACATTCAATAACTGCTGTTTGTTTGTTCATTTATTCGAAAGGCTTCTAATAGTTAAATGGGCGGAGTTAAATAAAATTTGAATGTTGTTTGTGTTTATAAAGGCTTCAAATAGTTAAATGGGCGGAGTTTAATAAAATTTGAATGTTGTTTTTGTTTATAAAGGCTTCAAATAGTTAAATGGGTGGAGGTAAATAAAATTTGAATGTTTGTGTTTATAAAGGCTTCAAATAGTGAAATGGGCGGAGTTAAATAAAATTTGAATGTTGTTTGTGTTTATAAAGGCTTCAAATAGTTAAATGGGCGGAGTTTAATAAAATTTGAATGTTGTTTTTGTTTATAAAGGCTTCAGATAGTTAAATGGGTGGAGGTAAATAAAATTTGAATGTTTGTGTTTATAAAGGCTTCAAATAGTTAAATGGGTGGAGTTAAATAAAATTTGAATGTTGTTGTTTGTGTTTATAAAGGCTTCAAATAGTTAAATGGGCGGAGTTTAATAAAATTTGAATGTTGTTTTTGTTTATAAAGGCTTCAAATAGTTAAATGGGTGGAGGTAAATAAAATTTGAATGTTTGTGTTTATAAAGGCTTCAAATAGTTAAATGGGTGGAGTTAAATAAAATTTGAATGTTAATTTTGTTTTTGTTGATGAAGGCTTCAAATAGTTAAATGGGCGGAGTTAAATAAAATTTGAATGTTGCTGTTTTTGTTTATAAAGGCTTCTAGTAGTTAAATGGGTGGAGTTAAATAAAATTTGAATGTTGTTTTTGTTTATAAAGGCTTCAAATAGTTAAATGGGTGGCGGTAAATAAAATTTGAATGTTCTTTTTGTTTATAAAGTCTTCAAATAGTGAAATGGGCGGAGTTAAATAAAATTTGATTGTTGTTGTTTTTGTTGATAAAGGCTTCAAATAGTTAAATGGGCGGAGTTAAATAAAATTTGAATGTTAATGTTGTTTTTGTTGATAAAGGCTTCACATAGTTAAATGGGTGGAGTTAAATAAAGTTTGAATGTTGTTTTTGTTTATAAAGGCTTCTAATAGTTAAATGGGCGGAGTTAAATAAAGTTTGAAAGTTGTTTTTGTTTATAAAGGCTTCAAATAGTTAAATGGGCGGAGTTAAATAAAATTTGAATGTTGTTTTTGTTTATAAAGGCTTCTAATAGTTAAATGGGCGGAGTTAAATAAAATTTGAATGTTTTTGTTGATAAAGGCTTCACATAGTTAAATGGGCGGAGTTAAATAAAATTTGAATGTTAATGTTGTTTATAAAGGCTTCAAATAGTTAAATGGGTGGAGGTAAATAAAATTTGAATGTTAATGTTGTTTTTGTTGATAAAGGCTTCAAATAGTTAAATGGGCGGAGTTAAATAAAATTTGAATATTGCTGTTTTTGTTTATAAAGGCTTCTAATAGTTAAATGGGTGGAGTTAAATAAAATTTGAATGTTGTTGTTTGTGTTTATAAAGGCTTCAAATAGTGAAATGGGCGGAGTTAAATAAAATTTGAATGTTGTTGTTTGTGTTTATAAAGGCTTCAAATAGTGAAATGGGCGGAGTTAAATAAAATTTGAATGTTGTTTTTGTTTATAAAGGCTTCAAATAGTTAAATGGGCAGAGGTAAATAAAATTTGAATGTTAATGTTGTTTTTGTTGATAAAGGCTTCACATATATAAATGGGCGGAGGTAAATAAAATTTGAATGTTGTTGTTTGTGTTTTTAAAGGCTTCAAATAGTTAAATGGGTGGAGTTAAATACAATTTGAATGTTGTTTTTGTTTATAAAGGCTTCTAATATTTAAATGGGTGGAGGTAAATAAAATTTGAATGTTAATGTTGTTTTTGTTTATAAAGGCTTCAAATAGTTAAATGGGTGGAGTTAAATAAAATTTGAATGTTAATGTTGTTTTTGTTTATAAAGGCTTCAAATAGTTAAAAGGGTGGGGTTAAATAAAATTTGAATGTTGTTTTTGTTTATAAAGGCTTCTAATAGTTAAATGGGTGGAGGTAAATAAAATTTGAATGTTGTTTTTGTTTATAAAGGCTTCTAATAGTTAAAAGGGTGGGGTTAAATAAAATTTGAATGTTGTTTTTGTTTATAAAGGCTTCTAATAGTTAAATGGGTGGAGGTAAATAAAATTTGAATGTTGTTTTTGTTTATAAAGGCTTCAAATAGTTAAAAGGGTGGGGTTAAATAAAATTTGAATGTTGTTTTTGTTTATAAAGGCTTCTAATAGTTAAATGGGCGGAGTTAAATTTGAATGTTGTTATTGTTTTTGTTTTTGAAGGCTTCTAATAGTTAAATGGGCGGAGTTAAATAAAATTTGAATGTTAATGTTGTTTTTGTTGATAAAGGCTTCACATAGTTAAATGGGTGGAGTTAAATAAAATTTGAATGTTGTTTTTGTTTATAAAGGCTTCTAATAGTTAAATGGGCGGAGTTAAATACAATTTGAATGTTGCTGTTTTTGTTTATAAAGGCTTCACATAGTTAAATGGGCGGAGTTAAATATAATTTGAATGTTAATGTTGTTTTTGTTTATAAAGGCTTCACATAGTTAAATGGGCGGAGTTAAATAAAATTTGAATGTTGTTTGTGTATATAAAGGCTTCACATAGTTAAATGGGCGGAGTTAAATAAAATTTGAATGTTGTTTTTGTTTATAAAGGCTTCAAATAGTTAAATGGGCAGAGGTAAATAAAATTTGAATGTTAATGTTGTTTGTGTTTATAAAGGCTTCAAATAGTTAAATGGGCGGAGTTAAATAAAGTTTGAATGTTGTTTTTGTTTTTAAAGGCTTCTAATAGTTAAATGGGCGGAGTTAAATAAAATTTGAATGTTAATGTTGTTTTTGTTGATAAAGGCTTCACATAGTTAAATGGGTGGAGTTAAATAAAATTTGAATGTTGTTTTTGTTTATAAAGGCTTCTAATAGTTAAATGGGCGGAGTTAAATAAAATTTGAATGTTAATGTTGTTTTTGTTTATAAAGGCTTCACATAGTTAAATGGGTGGAGTTAAATAAAATTTGAATGTTGTTTGTGTATATAAAGGCTTCACATAGTTAAATGGGCGGAGTTAAATAAAATTTGAATGTTGTTTTTGTTTATAAAGGCTTCAAATAGTTAAATGGGCAGAGGTAAATAAAATTTGAATGTTAATGTTGTTTTTGTTGATAAAGGCTTCACATAGATAAATGGGCGGAGGTAAATAAAATTTGAATGTTGTTGTTTGTGTTTTTAAAGGCTTCAAATAGTTAAATGGGTGGAGTTAAATAAAATTTGAATGTTGTTTTTGTTTATAAAGGCTTCTAATAGTTAAATGGGCGGAGTTAAATAAAATTTGAATGTTGTTTTTGTTTATAAAGGCTTCTAATAGTTAAATGGGTGGAGTTAAATAAAATTTGAATGTTGTTTTTGTTTATAAAGGCTTCAAATAGTTAAATGGTTGGAGGTAAATAAAATTTGGATGTTAATGTTGTTTTTGTTTATAAAGGCTTCAAATAGTTAAATGGGTGGAGTTAAATAAAATTTGAATGTTGTTTTTGTTTATAAAGGCTTCTAATAGTTAAATGGGCGGAGTTAAATAAAATTTGAATCTTAATGTTGTTTTTGTTTATAAACGCTTCACATAGTTAAATGGGTGGAGTTAAATAAAATTTGAATGTTGTTTTTGTTTATAAAGGCTTCTAATAGTTAAATGGGCGAAGTTAAATAAAATTTGAATGTTGCTGTTTTTGTTTATAAAGGCTTCACATAGTTAAATGGGTGGAGTTAAATAAAATTTGAATGTTGTTGTTTGTGTTTATAAAGGCTTCAAATAGTTAAATGGGCGGAGTTAAATAAAATTTGAATGTTCATGTTGTTTTTGTTTATAAAGGCTTCACATAGTTAAATGGGTGGAGTTAAATAAAATTTGAATGTTGTTTTTGTTTATAAAGGCTTCTAATAGTTAAATGGGCGGAGTTAAATAAAATTTGAATCTTAATGTTGTTTTTGTTTATAAACGCTTCACATAGTTAAATGGGTGGAGTTAAATAAAATTTGAATGTTGTTTTTGTTTATAAAGGCTTCTAATAGTTAAATGGGCGGAGTTAAATACAATTTGAATGTTGCTGTTTTTGTTTATAAAGGCTTCACATAGTTAAATGGGTGGAGTTAAATAAAATTTGAATGTTGTTGTTTATAAAGGCTTCAAATAGTGAAATGGGCGGAGTTAAATAAAATTTGAATGTTGCTGTTTTTGTTTATAAAGGCTTCACATAGTTAAATGGGTGGAGTTAAATAAAATTTGAATCTTAATGTTGTTTTTGTTTATAAACGCTTCACATAGTTAAATGGGTGGAGTTAAATAAAATTTGAATGTTGTTTTTGTTTATAAAGGCTTCTAATAGTTAAATGGGCGGAGTTAAATAAAATTTGAATGTTGCTGTTTTTGTTTATAAAGGCTTCACATAGTTAAATGGGTGGAGTTAAATAAAATTTGAATGTTGTTTGTGTTTATAAAGGCTTCAAATAGTGAAATGGGCGGAGTTAAATAAAATTTGAATGTTCATGTTGTTTTTGTTTATAAAGGCTTCACATAGTTAAATGGGTGGAGTTAAAAAAAATTTGAATGTTGTTTTTGTTTATAAAGGCTTCTAATAGTTAAATGGGCGGAGTTAAATAAAATTTGAATGTTGTTTTTGTTTATAAAGGCTTCTAATAGTTAAATGGGCAGAGTTAAATAAAATTTGAATCTTAATGTTGTTTTTGTTTATAAAGGCTTCACATAGTTAAATGGGTGGAGTTAAATAAAATTTGAATGTTGTTTTTGTTTATAAAGGCTTCTAATAGTTAAATGGGCAGAGTTAAATAAAATTTGAATCTTAATGTTGTTTTTGTTTATAAAGGCTTCACATAGTTAAATGGGTGGAGTTAAATAAAATTTGAATGTTGTTTTTGTTTATAAAGGCTTCTAATATTTAAATGGGTGGAGGTAAATAAAATTTGAATGTTAATGTTGTTTTTGTTTATAAAGGCTTCACATAGTTAAATGGGCGGAGTTAAATAAAATTTGAATGTTGTTTTTGTTTATAAAGGCTTCTAATAGTTAAATGGGTGGAGGTAAATAAAATTTGAATGTTGTTTTTGTTTATAAAGGCTTCTAATAGTTAAATGGGCGGAGTTAAATTTGAATGTTGTTATTGTTTTTGTTTATAAAGGCTTCTAATAGTTAAATGGGCGGAGTTAAATAAAATTTGAATGTTAATGTTGTTTTTGTTGATAAAGGCTTCACATAGTTAAATGGGTGGAGTTAAATAAAATTTGAATGTTGTTTTTGTTTATAAAGGCTTCTAATAGTTAAATGGGCGGAGTTAAATACAATTTGAATGTTGCTGTTTTTGTTTATAAAGGCTTCACATAGTTAAATGGGCGGAGTTAAATATAATTTGAATGTTAATGTTGTTTTTGTTTATAAAGGCTTCACATCGTTAAATGGGCGGAGTTAAATAAAATTTGAATGTTTGTGTATATAAAGGCTTCACATAGTTAAATGGGCGGAGTTAAATAAAATTTGAATGTTGTTTTTGTTTATAAAGGCTTCAAATAGTTAAATGGGCAGAGGTAAATAAAATTTGAATGTTAATGTTGTTTGTGTTTATAAAGGCTTCAAATAGTTAAATGGGCGGAGTTAAATAAAATTTGAATGTTAATGTTGTTTTTGTTGATAAAGGCTTCACATAGTTAAATGGGTGGAGTTAAATAAAATTTTAATGTTGTTTTTGTTTATAAAGGCTTCTAATAGTTAAATGGGCGGAGTTAAATAAAATTTGAATGTTAATGTTGTTTTTGTTTATAAAGGCTTCACATAGTTAAATGGGTGGAGTTAAATAAAATTTGAATGTTTTTTGTGTGTATAAAGGCTTCACATAGTTAAATGGGCGGAGTTAAATAAAATTTGAATGTTGTTTTTTTTTATAAAGGCTTCTAATATTTAAATGGGCGGAGTTAAATAAAATTTGAATGTTAATGTTGTTTTTGTTGATAAAGGCTTCACATAGTTAAATGGGTGGAGTTAAATAAAATTTGAATGTTGTTTGTGTATATAAAGGCTTCACATAGTTAAATGGGCGGAGTTAAATAAAATTTGAATGTTGTTTTTGTTTATAAAGGCTTCAAATAGTTAAATGGGTGGAGGTAAATAAAATTTGAATGTTGCTGTTTTTGTTTATAAAGGCTTCTAATAGTTAAATGGGCGGAGTTAAATAAAATTTGAATGTTGTTTGTGTTTATAAAGGCTCCTAGTAGTTAAATGGGCGGAGTTAAATAAAATTGGAATGTTGTTTTTGTTTATAAAGGCTTCTAATAGTTAAATGGGTGGAGTTAAATTTGAATGTTGTTATTGTTTTTGTTTATAAAGGCTTCTAATAGTTAAATGGGCGGAGTTAAATAAAATTTGAATGTTGTTTGTGTTTATAAAGGCTCCTAGTAGTTAAATGGGCGGAGTTAAATAAAATTGGAATGTTGTTTTTGTTTATAAAGGCTTCAAATAGTTAAATGGGTGGAGGTAAATAAAATTTGAATGTTGTTTTTGTTTATAAAGGCTTCAAATAGTTAAATGGGCGGAATTAAATTTGAATGTTGTTATTGTTTTTGTTTATAAAGGCTTCTAATAGTTAAATGGGCGGAGTTAAATAAAATTTGAATGTTGTTTTTGTTTATAAAGGCTTCAAATAGTTAAATGGGCGGAATTAAATTTGAATGTTGTTATTGTTTTTGTTTATAAAGGCTTCTAATAGTTAAATGGGCGGAGTTAAATAAAATTTGAATGTTGTTTTTGTTTATAAAGTCTTCAAATAGTGAAATGGGCGGAGTTAAATAAAATTTGATTGTTGTTGTTTTTGTTTATCAAGGCTTCAAATTGTTAAATGGGCGGAGTTTAATAAAATTTGAATGTTGTTTTTGTTTATAAAGTCTTCAAATAGTTACATGGGCAGAGTTAAATAAAATTTGAATGTTAATGTTGTTTTTGTTTATAAAGGCTTCAAATAGTTAAATCAGCGGAGTTAAATAATATTTGAATGTTGTTTTTGTTTATAAAGTCTTCAAATAGTGAAATGGGCGGAGTTTAATAAAATTTGATTGTTGTTTTTGTTTATCAAGGCTTCAAATAGTTAAATTGGCGGAGTTTAATAAAATTTGAATGTTGTTTTTGTTTATAAAGTCTTCAATTAATTACATGGGCGGAGTTAAATAAAATTTGAATGTTAATGTTGTTTTTGTTTATAAAGGCTTCAAATAGTTAAATGGGTGGAGGTAAATAAAATTTGAATGTTGCTGTTTTTGTTTATAAAGGCTTCTAATAGTTAAATGGGTGGAGTTAAATAAAATTTGAATGTTTTTGTTTATAAAGGCTTCAAATAGTTAAATGGGCGGAGTTTAATAAAATTTGATTGTTGTTTTTGTTTATCAAGGCTTCAAATAGTTAAATTGGCGGAGTTTAATAAAATTTGAATGTTGTTTTTGTTTATAAAGTCTTCAATTAATTACATGGGCGGAGTTAAATAAAATTTGAATGTTAATGTTGTTTTTGTTTATAAAGGCTTCACATAGTTAAATGGGCGGAGGTAAATAAAATTTGAATGTTGCTGTTTTTGTTTATAAAGGCTTCTAATAGTTAAATGGGTGGAGTTAAATAAAATTTGAATGTTTTTGTTTATAAAGGCTTCAAATAGTTAAATGGGCGGAGGTAAATAAAATTTGAATGTTGCTGTTTTTGTTTATAAAGGCTTCTAATAGTTAAATGGGCGGAGTTAAATAAAATTTGAATGTTAATGTTGTTTTTGTTGATAAAGGCTTCAAATAGTTAAATGAGCAGAGTTAAATAAAATTTGAATGTTGTTTTTGTTTATAAAGGCTTCTAATAATTAAATGGGCGGAGTTAAATAAAATTTGAATGTTGTTTGTGTTTATAAAGGCTCCTAATAGTTAAATGGGCGGAGTTAAATAAAATTTGAATGTTGTTTTTGTTTATAAAGGCTTCAAATAGTTAAATGGGTGGAGGTAAATAAAATTTGAATGTTAATGTTGTTTTTGTTGATAAAGGCTTCACATAGTTAAATGGGCGGAGGTAAATAAAATTTGAATGTTGTTTTTGTTTATAAAGGCTTCAAATATTTAAATGGGCGGAGTTAAATAAAATTTGAATGTTTTTGTTTATAACGGCTTCTAATAGTTAAATGGACGGAGTTAAATTTGAATGTTGTTATTGTTTTTGTTTATAAAGGCTTCTAATAGTTAAATTGGCGGAGTTAAATACAATTTGAATCTACTTGTTGTTTTTGTTTATAAAGGTTCCTAATAGTTAAATGGGCGGAGTTAAATACAATTTGAATATTAATGCTGTTGTTGTTGTTGTTGTTGTTGTTGTTGTTGTTTATAAAGGCTTCAAATAGTTAAATTGGTAGAGCTAAATATAGTTTGAATGTTCTTTTTGTTTATAAAGGTTTCTAATAGTTAAATGGGCAGAGTTAAATAAAATTTGAATGTTGTTGTTGTTGTTGTTGTTGTTGTTGTTGTTTTTGTTTATAAAGGCTTCTAATAGTTAAATGGGTAGTGTTTAATACAATTTGAATAATTGTTGTTGTTTTGAAAGGCTTCTAAAAGTTAAATGGGTGGAGTTTAATAAAATTTAAATAATTGTTGTTGTTTTCAAATGCTTTTAATAGTTAAATGGGTGAAGTTTAATCAAATTTGAATGATTGTTGTCGTTGGTGTTTTTTTTTTAAACTCAGTGACCCCGCCCCTATTTCCAACACAGAGCCTCCACAAAGCTCCGCCTCCAAAACTCATGCTGGTTCAACTACAGTTATCATGTTCACTTGTGCGGTCAAAACTGGCTCGTTCGATTATTCGTTAAAAACCCCTCAGCTCGAATGTATTCCAGTGTATATTTTTGTGCATTGTGTTCACATGAGGGCAAACCGACACGACACGACACGACAGAACTCTCTCCATGGATGGATGGATAGATCTTTTAGATAAACGTTCTACATACCTACACATTACGAAATAACTCATAAAATAATTACAGCATGGTATAGAGAATGGATAGAAATGTGACAACAAAGAAGTTTTACCCTGAGAGATAATTTACAATTCAAGGCAAGGCAAGTTTATTTATATAGCACATTTCATACACAGTGGCAGTTCAATGTGCTTTACAGAAGTAAAAGCAAAACAGTAAACAATAGAAAATAAAATTACATAAAATAAATGGGAAAAAATATAATAAGAATTAAACAATAGTAGAAATAAAATAATAAAATGAAGTAGAAGTTCAAATAGGCGGAAAAAAACAGCAGAATAAAATAGTATAAAAGTTGAGTAAAATTTGAAACATGCAGAGACTGTAAAAGTAAAGATTATAAAACATGTAAAGAAGACAATATTAATTATTTAACAGAAAGCATCTGAAAACAGCTTGGTCTTTAACCTAGATTTGAAGCTGCCAACAGCAGGAGCATTTTTGATGTCCTCTGGCAGTTGGTTCCATAGCTGCACTGCATAGTAGCTAAAAGCTGCTTCACCACACTTTGTTTTAACAACAGGTTTTACCAGTAAATTTTGCTGCTGCGATCTGGTAGATCTGATTGGGTTAGGCCGCTGCAACATATCAGAGAGGTAATTGGGCCCTGTACCATTTAGAGATTTATACACCAGCAGCAATGCTTTAAAGTCAATTCTGTAGCTTACTGGAAGCCAGTGAAGGGACCTTAGAATTGGAGTAATGTGCTCTGTTCTTTTTGTTCGTGTGAGAACCCTCGCCGCTGCATTTTGAACCAGCTGAAGTCGTTTGATGGTCTTTTTTGGCAAGCCTGTGAAAAGGCCATTGCAGTAATCAACCCTACTAGAGATGAAGGCATGTATTAGTTTTTCCAGATCATTTTTTGACATAAGTCCTCTTAGTTTGGAAATGTTTTTTAGGTGATAAAATGCCGTTTTAGTGATTGCTTTCATGTGACTGTCAAAGTTTAGCTCGCTGTCAATGAAAACACCAAGATTTTTAACCATTTCTTTAGTTTTAATCCCTTTTGTGTCAAGAATAGTGGTAATCCAGAGTCTTTCATCTTTTTTTCCAAATAGAATTACTTCTGTTTTATCTGTGTTCAGCTGAAGAAAATTTTGTGACATCCAGTTGTTGATTTGATCGATACACTGGTAGAGACATTCAAGGGGGGCATAATCATTAGGTGATAGAGCAAGATAAATTTGGGTGTCATCTGCATAGCAGTGATACAAAATTGAATTGTTATTGATAATTTGCCCAAGTGGGAGCATATAAAGGTTGAATAGTAATGGTCCAAGAATCGATCCCTGGGGGACACCACAGGTCAAGGACATTGACGTTGAGGAACAATTTCCCATGGTAACAAAGAAGCTTCTATCTTTTAAGTATGAATTTAACCAATTGATAACTTTACCAGTCAATCCAACCCAGTGTTCAAGTCGATATAGCAGTATGTTGTGATCAACAGTATCAAAAGCTGCACTGAGGTCCAGTAATACCAGGACCGATGTTTTGCCTGCATCAGTATTAAGACGTATGTCATTTATAACTTTAATCAGCGCTGTTTCAGTGCTATGATTGGCACGAAATCCTGACTGAAAATTATCAAAACGGCTGTTTGATATCAAGAAGGCAGTTAATTGATTGAAGACAATTTTTTCAAGGATTTTCCCAATGAATGGTAAATTTGATATTGGCCTGTAGTTATTTAATACTGAAGGATCCAGATTTTTTTTTTTTAAGTAGGGGCTTTACAACGGCTTTTTTCAGGGACACAGGAACAACGCCAGTCTCTAGGGATGTATTTGTAATTTGAAGCACATCTGTAATTATAAGATGAAGAACAGACTTAAAAAAGTTGGTGGGCAGAATGTCCAATTCAGATGTTGAGGAACTGAGATTTTGTACAGTTTTTTCAAGAGTCTCATAATCAATTAAACAAAATTCTGACATTGTGTTGAAGTTATCTATCTGTGTCATTGGTGATTGCAGTTTTTCAATTTTTTGCAACTGAGATATATTATGAGCAATATTCTGCCGTATTTTATCAATTTTACCTTTGAAGAAGGATGCAAACTCATTGCATTTATTAACTGAGAGAAGTTCAGGTGCTAATTGTGGTGGGGCATTAGTTAGCTTCTCTACTGTTGAAAATAGCACACGGGCATTGTTCATATTCCTGTTGATGATGTTGGAGAAGAAAGACTGTCTTGCTTTACGAATTTCATAATTATAATTACAAAGCATCTCTTTATGGATTTGATAATGGATGTGAAGTTTAGATTTGTGCCATTTTCTTTCAGTCTTTCTACATTCTCTCTTTAGCAGTTTAACAGCCGGGTATTGCTTCCATGGTGCTTTCTGCTTATCATTGACTCTTTTGATTTTGAATGGAGCAATATCATCCATAATTTGGGTCATATTTAAATTAAAAATTTCCAGTAAATCATCTACAGAGTCTGACATTTTGGTTGATTTCTGAGAGAGAGCTTGCTCAAAGAGAGCACATGTGTTGTCGTTTATGACTCTCCTACCCATAGTCGTTGAGCTGTTCTGAATGTGAGGAGACATAGAAACATCAGAGAAAACACAGAAATGATCAGATAAGGCCAGGTCAACAACAGTAGTAGAAACAGTAAGACCCTTTGTGATGACGAGGTCAAGGGTATGACCACGAGAGTGGGTCAGCCCCTGTACATGTTGTACTAGGTTGAAGTTGTCAATAAGTGCAAGTAGTTCTTTGGCATAAATTCAAAACTGAAAAGTTGGCTACTTACAGTCTTATATAACTGGTTCAGCACCTTATTCCACTATCACAATGTCACACCTGTTTATTTTCATTTTCAGTCAATGAAGGCTGACTGTAAGGCTGTAAAGTGAGCATACACTTCACGTACCGTCGTACAGTGCACTCAGTGCAGCGGCCCAGGCTGTGAATTCCCTTTCCACAGGATGGAGAACATCTCATCAATACTCACATCAATATTCCAACTCCCTGACTGGCTAGTGAATGTTCATAAATGTTCATGTGTAGAAATACTACGAGTTTAAAAAAAAAAACCAAATCTTAAAACTGTTTATTCTCTCCACATTCACTGGATATGAGCAATCACGTGCTCTGATTGGCTACTCTACTATGAGGATATCAGCTCATATACCGTGAGTAGAGAAAAACAAAATGGCAGAGCGTGTTGCTGAATCAACCGAGGACGAAATAAAAACTCTACTCGAAAACAAAACCACAAAAAAATACAAAAAAAGCAACAAAATATGGAATGAAAGTATTTGATGGTAAGAGAATATATATTTTTTATTTTTCAAGAATTATTATTATTATTATTATTATTATTATTATCGCATTTTTCACAAATTGCTCCTGTCATTTTGCCGGTTTGTTTACATTCTAAGTGGAAATAATTTTGTCGGATGTTTTGTCTCTCATCTCATCTCATTATCTCTAGCCGCTTTATCCTTCTACAGGGTCGCAGGCAAGCTGGAGCCTATCCCAGCTGACTACGGGCGAAAGGCGGGGTACACCCTGGACAAGTCGCCAGGTCATCACAGGGCTGACACATAGACACAGACAACCATTCACACTCACATTCACACCTACGCTCAATTTAGAGTCACCAGTTAACCTAACCTGCATGTCTTTGGACTGTGGGGGAAACCGGAGCACCCGGAGGAAACCCACGCGGACACGGGGAGAACATGCAAACTCCACACAGAAAGGCCCTCGCCGGCCCCGGGGCTCGAACCCAGGACCTTCTTGCTGTGAGGCGACAGCGCTAACCACTACACCACCGTGCCGCCCAGATGTTTTGTATAAAGTTTTTTTTATTGATTGAATTTGCAAAAAAAAAAAATAAAAAAACTCCGTTTCTCAAAATCCAGTGAATGTGGATCAAATAAAACAGTTATTCCACTCAATCTCATGTACGACTCGATTTCATGGAATAATTGTTAAATAGATGTTATAATGAAATGTAAAATTTTTTAACATAAATTAACATTAAGAGATATAAAGTATAATTTTTGAATAAAATATCACAGTATTCCTCACGGGCGGCACGGTGGTGTAGTGGTTAGCGCTGTCGCCTCACAGCAAGAAGGTCCTGGGTTCGAGCCCCGTGGCTGGCGAGGGCCTTTCTGTGCGGAGTTTGCATGTTCTCCCCGTGTCCGCGTGGGTTTCCTCCGGGTGCTCCGGTTTCCCCCACAGTCCAAAGACATGCAGGTTAGGTTAACTGGTGACTCTAAATTGAGCGTAGGTGTGAATGTGAGTGTGAATGGTTGTCTGTGTCTGTGTGTCAGCCCTGTGATGACCTGGCGACTTGTCCAGGGTGTACCCCGCCTTTCGCCCGTAGTCAGCTGGGATAGGCTCCAGCTTGCCTGCGACCCTGTAGAAGGATAAAGCGGCTAGAGATAATGAGATGAGATATATATATATATATATATATATATCACAATATTAAAAACAATAAGTTTACAAGCAGTTAAGTTAAAATAAGCAAAATAAAAGAGTAAACATATACTAATTAAACATAATATCTAAGTTCAACCCCGATTCCAAAAAAGTTGGGACAAAGTACAAATTGTAAATTAAAGCGGAATGCAATGATGTGGAAGTTTCAAAATTCCATATTTTATTCAGAATAGAACATAGATGACATATCAAATGTTTAAACTGAGAAAATGTATCATTTAAAGAGAAAAATTAGGTGATTTTAAATTTCATGACAACAACACATCTCAAAAAAGTTGGGACAAGGCCATGTTTCCCACTGTGAGACATCCCCTTTTCTCTTTACAACAGTCTGTAAACGTCTGGGGACTGAGGAGACAAGCTGCTCAAGTTTAGGGATAGGAATGTTAACCCATTCTTGTCTAATGTAGGATTCTAGTTGCTCAACTGTCTTAGGTCTTTTTTGTCGTATCTTCCGTTTTATGATGTGCCAAATGTTTTCTATGGGTGAAAGATCTGGACTGCAGGCTGGCCAGTTCAGTACCCGGACCCTTCTTCTACGCAGCCATGATGCTGTAATTGATGCAGTATGTGGTTTGGCATTGTCATGTTGGAAAATGCAAGGTCTTCCCTGAAAGAGACGTCGTCTGGATGGGAGCATATGTTGCTCTAGAACCTGGATATACCTTTCAGCATTGATGGTGTCTTTCCAGATGTGTAAGCTACCCATGCCACATGCACTAATGCAACCCCATACCATCAGAGATGCAGGCTTCTGAACTGAGCGCTGATAACAACTCGGGTCGTCCTTCTCCTCTTTAGTCCGAATGACACGGCGTCCCTGATTTCCATAAAGAACTTCAAATTTTGATTCGTCTGACCACAGAACAGTTTTCCACTTTGCCACAGTCCATTTTAAATGAGCCTTGGCCCAGAGAAGACGTCTGCGCTTCTGGATCATGTTTAGATACGGCTTCTTCTTTGAACTATAGAGTTTTAGCTGGCAACGGTGGATGGCACGGTGAATTGTGTTCACAGATAATGTTCTCTGGAAATATTCCTGAGCCCATTTTGTGATTTCCAATACAGAAGCATGCCTGTATGTGATGCAGTGCCGTCTAAGGGCCCGAAGATCACGGGCACCCGGTTTGGTTTTCCGGCCTTGACCCTTACGCACAGAGATTCTTCCAGATTCTCTGAATCTTTTGATGATATTATGCACTGTAGATGATGATATGTTCAAACTCTTTGCAATTTCACACTGTTGAACTCCTTTCTGATATTGCTCCACTATTTGTCAGCGCAGAATTAGGGGGATTGGTGATCCTCTTCCCATCTTTACTTCTGAGAGCCGCTGCCACTCCAAGATGCTCTTTTTATACCCAGTCATGTTAATGACCTATTGCCAGTTGACCTAATGAGTTGCAATTTGGTCCTCCAGCTGTTCCTTTTTTGGAACTTTAACTTTTCCAGCCTCTTATTGCCCCTGTCCCAACTTTTTTGAGATGTGTTGCTGTCATGAAATTTCAAATGAGCTAATATTTGGCATGAAATTTCAAAATGTCTCACTTTCGACATTTGATATGTTGTCTATGTTCTATTGTGAATACAATATCAGTTTTTGAGATTTGTAAATTATTGCATTCCGTTTTTATTTACAATTTGTACTTTGTCCCAACTTTTTTGGAATCGGGGTTGTAAATGATTAAGTTAATAGGTACTTGGGCAATTTAAGACATATTTAAAGCCAACAAATGATTTGGCAGCTCTGATTGAGGAATCAAGACTATTCCATACTCTAACGCATTTGTATTGTACACTGGATTGGGCTAAAGATGTTCTAAAGAGAGGAACATGCAGTTATATACTGTATATAAATAATTTTGCACAAAATTTAGCAATCTTTGACATGTAGAAACATTATACAGTTCAGGACTGTTGCGTGTCCTGTAGCTGATTCTGTCAGTAAATCTTCTGTAAACGATAGTTTTTAACAAAACCAAGGCGTTTTTTTTTTTAAGAAACACCAGAGACATGCTGCAATGAGAATGGCATGCCGTCCAGAGAGAGCAACAGAAATCAGGATGGCAGTTCATGTCAAATTACACTGTGTTGGAGGCAGGGCCGTTGACAGCTTTGGCTGGGCCCGGGACAAAATAATCTGAGTGCCCCCCCCAAATAATCTGAGTGCCCCCCCCCAAATAATCTGAGTGCCCCCCCCCCCACACACACACACACACGCGCGCACGCACATCGCCACACAGCAACCACCCACACCCAACCCTTCTTTTCACAGTCTCCATTCACTCCAACCCTTAAATAACAGGTATTCCAAGCCCGTTATAACAGTCAACCATTTTATTTCAACATTTCAACATATTTACAGTTTGAACATTTCCTTAGTCTGCAACTATTCAGGTGCGAAATGCAATGCGCCGGACTTTTGCTGTGGCAAAGTCGTCAATAAGGTCATTGAAGTCCAGCTTCTTTGCAAGTTCGCGCTCTATAGAGAGCATAGCCAGCCCATTGAGCCTCTCCTGTGACATGTTTGAGCGCAGGTAGTTGATAAACCAAAATGATTGTTTACGGGATGGAACTGGGCCTCAATGAGAACGGAGTTATGGCTTTCCCAAAATCTGAACATAGAAGCATCACCACTAGTGATGTGTACAGTGAGTTTTTCAGTGTATTTTTTTGTCTTGTTTTTCATAAACGTCCTTTCCGTACTCGATTTAGAATGTTACAAAAAAAATTGACACCCTCCCAACCACGTAACATTAGCCTATCTGACCTGGGGGCTGACACGTTTATTACGGATAAACCAAAAGGATTACAACGTTCCCTGGATATAGAACTGGACCGAGAAGATTTCAAAATCTTAACGTGTAAGCAACAACAATAAAACAGAGGTTGTTTTATTCATTTAGGGCTTATTAGGCTACTTTCATTAATTGCGCTTTTCAGACAGGCCTATCATTTTTCACTTGAGCAAGGGAATTGTTTGAAGAGTATCCAGTCTAAGCGAAAGTTTAATGTTTTGCAACAGATTAACCTCAAAACACCCCATTTATAGCCCATTCGTTACATTAAACTCTATCTAGCTGGCAATTTCACATGCCGTCGTATCTACACGGGATGATTTCCAACAAAATAAGGTTTAATTAACAAGAGGCAGCGTTCCACGGGCTTTCAGCTAACCGGAGTCCAGCTCAGCGCAGCTCAACAAGCGTGCCTAAAACCAGGGTTCGAATTATAAATTTGACCCTATGGGGGTCTCTATTTAAAAAAAAAAAAGCAATACATACTCGCTCTCCTGGACCAGCGCACTTTTGCGCACTGCAGTGCACAGCTTTCACACACAGGCGTGCGCATGCACGCACGCACACACGGTGTTGCATATATATATATATATATATATATTGTTAAACAAATTATATATATTGTATATATATAATTATATATATTGTTAAACAAAGGAAGATCGTTGTGAGATAGAGGACAAGTCTTCTTCGGACTTAACTTCACATTCGATTTCGCAGGCTGCAAATTTCAGTTTGCGCGCATAGTGGTGTGGTGGTGAAGTACAGCCGTACATGTTGCGGTTTAATAACACGTTCAATACAAAGTTATGGCTGCATGGTGATCGGAAATGAAACAAGTTTTATTTATATTTATATGGTGATATAGGCTATTCAAGCTTATTATGGTGATATATGACGTATTTGAGAGACTTCCACAGAAAATTAAGTTTGCTTCTTTCATGGGAGCCTGAGGGAATGGGAGCTCAGCTCCCATTGGCTCCCACGTAATTCGAACTATGCCTAAAACATTTGGATATGATTGCGGGCCAATGTGCTATTCTTTGCTTCATTGAGATATATGCAACACAGTGTTATTAAACCGATATGTTTATGAAATAATTCAATGCCCTGTGCATTTCAGTGTTCACTCAGTGTACCCTGCTATCCCCTACTTTATAATTATGAATGGCGCGTCGCGCGTGCTGGGGTTACATTACGGGGCTGGAAAAAAGTTATCTGTGTCTTACCTGGCTCAGCTGCCCCACTGCCTTCACCACCTGCTGCATCATCTGAATCTTTTCTAAAATATCTATGCAGTGAGCCCCTGAGGCTCTTGGCTTCTTCATCTCTTTTTCTCTTTTCTTTGCTCCTGACTTGTGCATGTTGGCAAACGGGCTCGCACGCTTATTGTCGAAGCGTTATGATGGAATAGTGCCGTGTTATTTAGCGCCTTAATCAAAGACCAAACCATTTCTGCATTAGGGGTGGTAGGTGGGTTCTTGAATCTATTTTCGAAGACAGTAAAGGCAAAAGAACCAGAAATCATTCATTGAATGCAAATATAGCACATTTTTCTCCCCCAAATCAACACATTTTGAAATGAAACAGAATGATTAATGGCATCTTCATGAGGGACCAGTTCTGGGCCCCCCTCATGCCTGGGCCCGGGACAAAATACCCGGTTGTCCCCCCCTGTCGACGGCCCTGGTTGGAGGTGATTGACCTTTGGGACTCGGTCGAACGAGAGGTTCACAGCATGAGTGTCCAGATGAGAAATCTACACCGAATCTCATCAACTTGTGGAATCAAGGGCGCGTTATCCTAATGGGCTTCATGGGCAGCTGCCCAGGGCCTCGGCCACTAGGGGGCCTCGGAGGTAGCGAGATCGGAAAATATGAAACGATATTTTCAGAAGTTTTGATCATATTGATAACATTTTTGATGCATTTCGCCACCCGTAAGGAAGCCCACCTTGTCCCATCGCATAAATCACCCGTCACTGTCAATATGATCACTGTCCACCATGTCTTCACACGCTACGCCAGCTTGAGTTCAATGATTTAATTAATGACTTTGCTTTACAGTCTCAGCATTTAAGTCGAGGCTGAAAACATATCTGTTTAGTCAAGCCTTTTGTTAATGGTGTTTATGAGGTAAAGGTGTAGATCTAGAGGGTCCTCAGACATACAGTGTTTTGGTAAACTGGGATGTATGGATGCTGTCAGTCCCCACTCGCTTGCTCACTCGAGTTTGTTGACGGTGCAGTGGCTGGCTGCTTTATGTCCCAGAGCTCCCTCATGCCTGTGTTACCTTCTGGCTCTCCCCTTTTAGTTATGCTGTCTTAGTTAGTTGCCGGAGTCCCTGCTTGCACTCGGTGCAATATGTATACTGCTCCTACTTATTCAGGTGACATTGGGCATACCTAACAACCTGGGTTTTCTTTCCCTCCCCCCCTCCCCCACCCCAAATCTGTCCCTCTGAGTTACATGGAGTCAACAGGAAATCTTTTGGTGGAGAGGGTGGAGACCTCGACTGGCTATCGTAGCCTGCAGGGAATCGGCCGTCAGACTTCTGTCGCATGTCCCAGACCCGGTGAAATGTAACTGAATTGTCTTGGCCAGCCCTAAGCCCTGCATCCCATCTGCATCTCATCATTGCTGAGGAGTGTGCTCCCATCATCCAATCAAGCATCCAGCCAGAGCAGGTCATGATATATTTTTTACCATATTAACATGCCATTGTTGTGTGTTATGCCTGATGTAAAGACTCTCGTCTCTGCGAGCCTACCACACAGATTTAATACTTGTCATTTTTAGGGCATACCTAACAACATGTGTTTTCTTTATCTCTCTCTCTCCCCCCCCCCAATCTGTCCCTCTGAGTTACATGTTGATCCTGGGATTGAGATGCTGGCCTCTTCTGCCCCTCGGACCTGCTTGATCCATCCTGGTGCCCTGTGTCTGGTCGGAGTTTTATCGCATCGCTCCTGTGGAGGACGGCCCCATGAGGATAGTTGAGGGTTATACCTGGAGGATGCTCTTGACTCTTACAGTAATGCTTTTATGGCTGAGGACTACAGTTGACTTGCTAACTTTAGGACTGCAGTTATCATGAATCAGTTTTGCACTCAAGTTTCCATCAATGAAGAGTTATAACACCAATGAAACTGTCCTCATGTTAAAACTGTTAATATTATAGTCAGGCTGTCTGTTGTTGCCCAAATGAGGATGGGTTCCCTTTTGAGTCTGATTCCTCTCGAGGTTTCTTCCTCGTGTCGTCTGAGGGAGTTTTTCCTTGCCACCGTTGCCACAGGCTTCTCATTGGGGATAGATTAGGGATAAAATTAGCTCATGTTTTAAGTTGTTCAAATTCTGTAAAGCTGCTTTGCGACAATGTTTATTGTTAAAAGCGCTATACAAATAAACTTGACTTGACTTGACTTTCCAGAAAAGTAGGAAAGTGCCCTTGTAAGTTGACCCATGGCTGTCAAACTGAATGCGCAAAGCTGTGTGCCACTGCTGTTTGGGACATTACGTGTGTGAAAGGATGAAATGTTTCACACAGCCTAACATTTTGAGATTTATTTCTGAGAAGCAAGATATTTTTCTTTCTTTGTTATAGCTCTTTGTTTTCACAAGTTAAAAGTCGCCTGGATTCCAAAATGAAAACGAACGGTTATAGACCAAATGAATGTTCTTGTTCTGAATACTAAAGAAACTGTTGTAGGCCGAGGCTATGCTCTTGACATGTTGTTCATTGACTCACTCATTCAAAGGCTTCTTGAGGCTAAACTTTAATTAACCAGACTTGTTAACCGTGATGTCTGATGGATTTTCTCACCATGCAATTGCCTATTTCACCATTGCTTTTTCTCGATTAAATAGGTGTTGATGGATATAAAGTTTTATCGTTCAATTTCGACAGTGGCACAATTTCTAATTGTGCCACTGTCGTTATTTAAGTTTCTTTAGACAGGCACATCTGAGGGGGTGAATTTGCTGAGCGCAGTTGACAACAGGCAGGGGTGGGGCCTCGGGGGGGTGTCTGCCCAGGGCCTCGGCAAGGGTTAACGCGGCCCTGTGTGGAATCCAAACCAGGAAGAACTGAAGCTGCTCCGAGACTGAAATATACCCAGTTTTACTCCAGTATTCCTAGTAAAGTGGCTGGTGAGCGTATACTACTCAGTGCATCAGTGTTCCAGTGACTGTATATCCCTTTTATTACTGTTTAAAGGTACACTATGGACATGTATATATTCACATTTCCACCTGCAAATCTACAGGTGATGACCTGGCGATTTGTCCAGGGTGGGGTGTACCCCGCCTTTCGCCCGTAGTCAGCTGGGATAGGCTCCAGCTTGCCTGCAACCCTGTAGAAGGATAAAGCGGCTAGAGATAATGAGATGAGATGAGATGAAATCTACAGGTACAACACGTCACCAACGACATAGTTTATGGTCCAGTCTCGCACCTTTATTCCTGATTTCAGTGTAACTGTAAACGGATAAAAAGTACAACATGACGCTCTGTCACAAACAATAAATTTATTAGAGTTGGCAGATTGCTGTGCTTTAAGGTAACTCAAACACTTCAGGACCTGCAGTTAGAAGAGAATAAATCAGTAACAGTGGCTTCATCTCATCAGCACCAAGCCCTTTGTTGATTATTTTCCCATCACAGCATGAGCCCAAGGGTTTTACTCCTGACTACACTCTTTCGAGGATGGAGAGATGAGAGGGCACCAAGCTCACAATCCTGACTCTCATCTGAGTGTGATCATTCTTTGTGTTTTCTCACTCACACTCACACACACACACAGAAACGAGTGTGTAAAAAGGGTAAAAGGAGATGCGTGGAAACGCCCCTCTGCACCTGGACTGCTTTACACATCCTCGCTAACATCCGTTACCTTTCATGAAGCCTTTCCAGGTTAATACCTTCTTCAGTGTCGGGTTAATTAGCATGAAAAACTCTTTTCGTCTGTGGATGTAAGAGAAAGACAAAAAAGGGCGGGGCAGGGGGAGGTCTGAATGAAACACAACATGGTTGGTTGGTTGGTTGTGTTTCATCAACTGCAGTTTATAATCAGCTCTTATTTAACACAAATGCCTGAAGATTCAATTATCTGACAGAGAAGTAAATCAGGCGGCACGGTGGTGTAGTGGTTAGCGCTGTTGCCTCACAGCAAGAAGGTCCGGGTTCGAGCCCTGTGGCCGGCGAGGGCCTTTCTGTGTGGAGTTTGCATGTTCTCCCCGTGTCCGCGTGGGTTTCCTCCGGGTGCTCCGGTTTCCCCCACAGTCCAAAGACATGCAGGTTAGGTTAACTGGTGACTCTAAGGCTACATTTACATTAGACCGTATCTGTCTCGTTTTCTTCGCGGATGCACTGTCCGTTTACATTAAACCGCCTGGAAACAGGAATCCGCCAGCGTCCACGTATTCAATCCAGATCGTGTCTGGTCCGGTGCTGTGTAAACATTGAGAATACGCGGATACGCTGTGCTGAGCTCTAGCTGGCGTCGTCATTGGACAACGTCACTGTGACATCCACCTTCCTGATTCGCTGGCGTTGGTCATGTGACGCGACTGCTGAAAAATGGCGCGGACTTCCGCCTTGTATCACCTTTCATTAAAGAGTATAAAAGTATGAAAATACTGCAAATACTGATGCAAATACTGCCCATTGTGTAGTTATGATTGTCTTTAGGCTTGCCATCCTTCCACTTGCAAGTGGTAAGTGATATGCGCTGGGATCACACACACAGCGGCTCAGTCCCGAATCGTGGCTCGTGCACTTCACTCGCGCGCTCTGTGAGCTGTGCAGGGCCGGAGTGCGCACCCTCCAGAGGGCACTCGCTGTTCAGGGCGGAGTGATTTGGAGCGCAGGATGCCTGCGGAGCCGAGCGTATCCGCGTATTGGCGTTGCTGTGTGCACGGCTAACGGTTTTAGTGTAAACGCGAATCGTTTTAAGAACGTTAATCTGATTCGACGTAATGTAAACGTAGCCTAAATTGACCGTAGGTGTGAATGGTTGTCTGTGTCTATGTGTCAGCCCTGTGATGACCTGGCGACTTGTCCAGGGTGTACCCCGCCTTTCGCCCGTAGTCAGCTGGGATAGGCTCCAGCTTGCCTGCGACCCTGTAGAACAGGATAAAGTGGCTACAGATAATGAGATGAGAAGGATCTAATGTATTTGCTTATTTAAGGTTTTTTTTGGCCAGGCAGCATACATTTATTACCTTAATCACTGTAAAACAAAACCTCCTGCTGATGATGATCTGAGGGTTTGCTAATCTTTCATCCACTTCATCAGATCTTCCAGTTATTTCCTGATCACCTGACTTCTGAGTGTTAACGTCACTGTGTTATGAGATGATTCACTGTATGTAAGGAAAACAGTGTCAGTTCAAGTTCAAAAGCTTTAATGGCACAAATACGAGATGACATTATTCCCAAAGAACTCTGAAAAACCCTGCATGTATTCGATCGTTCGTTAATTGAACATGACTTGCTTGTCTATTCAACTTAAATATGTTTTTGTTTCAACAAAATAATGTTTAAAATGTTTTATTTCAATGAACTAAAGTCAATTATAAATAATTAAGCCTGAGTTTTCGCCACCATTGTCTCCACCTCGGCGTATTGATCCTACTGTAGGGGCGTGGCTTAGGAAATTGATTTGCATATGTTCTGAGGAACATTAATGTTGTTTTCAGTATTTTTTGCTTTGTGTCAATATTAAAGAAGAGAGAAAAAGTTATTTTTTGTGTGTGATTATTTTATTTGTGTAATATTTAACTGTTTAATTAAATTGAATCAAGTAGGTTTTACTTTCGATTCATTCATTCGTGCATCGTTTGTGCACAATAAACATACACTCACCGGCCACTTTAATAGGAACTCGTTGTTGATTCTAAGATCCCTGTTCTTGCCTGCAGGAGTGGAACCCAATGTGTTCTTCTGTTCTGATGTTGCATGCTGAGATGCTTTTCTGCTCACCACGGTTGTAAAGAGTTGCTATGAGTTACTATATCCTTCCGGGCAAAAAGTTTTTGAACCAATCTGTCCATTTTCTGATCTCTGACCTCTCTTATCAACAAGGCATTTGGTTTTTCCACCCACAGAACTGTCGCTCACTCACTTACTCAGTGTTTTTTGTTTTTCGCACCATTCTGTCTGCGTAAACTCTCGAGACTGCTGTGTGTGAAAACCCCAGGAGCTCAGCAGCTTCTGAAATACTCAAACCTTCATGCGCCATCTGGCTCAAACCAACACCCATACCACAGTGAAAGAAAGAAAGTCACACTTTGAGATCACAAGTTTTCCCGTTCTGATGTCTGAACATCGTGAACATTAACTGAAGCTCTTCATTTGGATCTGCGTGAATTTATGCATCCAGGGATCGGCTGATTAGAAAACTGCATCAAACAGCAGGTGGATGGATGGATGGATGGATGGATAGGTGTTCCTAATAAAGCAGCCAGTGAGTGTAAATATGCATAGGAGTTTATTATTTATGACCGTAAATCAGTGGCGGCTGGTAGCCTTTCAAACAGGGGAGGCTGGTTGGTTACGATATTTCCAGATTTTAAAAGAAAAAAGAAAAAACACATCAGTTTTGCCCATACTCTTGCCTCTGATCTGGCTGATTGTTGGCAGGGTCACAAACTGTGAAATAACAGGTTCTTTTGGCCCATTAGCCTACTGTCCAATATACATGATGGTGGTGTTGGGGGGGGGTATATTTTAACATTTTATATTTTAAAATTGTGGCATGTTGTTTAAAAATTGATCATTATTGAAAGCAGCTCTTTGTCAGGAACCTCAGCAGTAACAGCAGAGTGTTCTGGAATAGGCACAAGCACTGACCTTGGGGAGCCAAACATAGAGCTGGGTGCCACACATTTCATTCAGTGACACTTTCCCGATATTTTACTTATTTTGACTGAGAAATGTTTTATTGACAATTTTGATAACCCTTCACTTTTAATCCAGGTCTGTAGTGTGAAATGTTCTCGGCTGTGTTTTTGTTTAAAAATGTTTTCCAAATTGTAGCTGTGTTTAATTCATATCCAGAGAAATATATATTCCAATATAATATACTCAGCATAAACATTTTAAATAGATTCTATATTTTTGGTCCATCCATGACATATTACTAAAGTAGCCTATTTACTGTTGTTGATGTGGGTCACTTGCTGTTAGCCAATTCACTTTCTCGTACCAGGAGAGCTGAAAGGAACGAGTATTATTCCCTACCTTTTTCACCAAGTCAATTTGAGGCGTTGGTCTACCCTGCTCTTTAATTTTAATTTTTTCCTCGAAAGGAAGACTGGCAAATGGCTTCGCCAAAATTAAATCAGCAATGCTTGGCATCCGTGCGCAGCTTTCTTGCTAGCTGACTAGCCCCCTCAAGTTCAAGTTCAGTCACTCAAATAAACAAAATTTCTGGAACTAATATAGCAAACTTGACAACACTATATTTACACTTTATTTACAATGAAAATATATACAAACTAAAAAAGCTGGTAGAAACCGTATGTAATGAATGAAATCGAAATGTAAGCTGATCTCTTACAATACACCACAGCACTTGCGAATCCGCATGGGACTGAACTGAGATTCACCGCTGCCTGTCTATATTTGAAACGAGCTGTCAATCAAAGCAAATATCCGGCCGCTTTCACCAATCACCAGTCTCCTCGCGGAAACTGCCATGTCCCTCCCATGTGAGGCTGGGAGTCTGGTGAGTGGGCGTTTTTGCAGTATTTGTCCAATAATCATCTTGCATTTTGAGATTGAAAAGCGCAGAGCTCCCAAATGCCATTGAAGTCCACTGAGGCTGGGCTGCATCACGCTGTCACGAGGGGGAAAAACTCACGCACACATTAAAGTTATAAAGGAACGATTTCGCACTGTAGTTGGGTTGAGCACATATATTTCTATGATTCTGGATCTGAAATAGCAATGTTATAAGGTCGGCTATAACATAAGCCTAGCGCAATTCATCCTACACGATGTTCGTCATTTTTAGAGGAGGCTGAGCCTCCCTCGTTGTCTTAGAGCAATCGCCCATGCAGTAAATATTCTGTAATAATGTGTATATACAGCTGTAGACTGTTTGTAATTGCCTGTGATCTCCTTCAGATCGTCTGTCCAGCATCCTGACTAATTTTGCCTTCGTGCTCGGCCAATCTGTGTCTAATCTTCTTGACATTTCTGTTTTAACTGCCAGATGTAACACACACACACCGCCTTTTTTTTTTTTTTTAGATCAGATCTGGAGCCCGGGCGGCACGGTGGTGTAGTGGTTAGCGCTGTCGCCTCACAGCAAGAAGGTCCGGGTTCGAGCCCCATGGCCGGTGAGGGCCTTTCTGTGTGGAGTTTGCATGTTCTCCCCGTGTCCGCGTGGGTTTCCTCCGGGTGCGCCGGTTTCCCCCACAGTCCAAAGACATGCAGGTTAGGTTAACTGGTGACTCTAAATTGAGCGTAGGTGTGAATGTGAGTGTGAATGGTTGTCTGTGTCTATGTGTCAGCCCTGTGATGACCTGGCGACTTGTCCAGGGTGTACCCCGCCTTTCGCCCGTAGTCAGCTGGGATAGGCTCCAGCTTGCCTGCGACCCTGTAGAACAGGATAAAGCGGCTAGAGATAATGAGATGAGACCTGGAGCCCAAGCAGAGATGACTATGGGTTAAAACTCAATAAAAAGAAGTTAGAACAAAAGCCACCAAGATGGTGGCCAAGAGATTAATCATACACAAAGAATTTAAAAAAAAAAACAACCATCAAAATCATAGTGTTTATATAAACCAGTAGGATGTAAGTGAAAGTGCAAAATAGAAGAATAAACAGGAAAATCATAACCAACAGGCAAATGATAAGACGTTTTGAATTGTACACGCAAACAGCCAAAGAAATGGACAGAAAGAACGGAGAATACTGTATACAAAAGATAATCAAGCTAACGTTCTATTGGGAAGGGATTTTTTTAAAATAGACAGTATATTTTACATATTATTGCTCAGTAATGTTTCTGGAGGACGTCTGCAGTGACTAGAATGATGCGAACAGTATGAGCATCTGTGTCTCTATGCCTGGTCTGTGTATACTCCATGCAAGCCATGCTGTATTAATACAAACTGTTCTGAGCTTATTAATAGTGCTTGTGGTTTTGAGACGAAGGGGGGGGGGGGGGGGGGGGGTTATGTGTGGCCACACAAGTCGTGCTTGATCACGTCGGTCACATGACCAAACAAGCCTTTCCAATACTAACAATTCAATAACTTTCCTAAATCCCCCCAAAGCGAAACCCTCGGTCTACTGGCTCTGAAAAATCCTTTTAATCTTCGTCCACATGCTATTGTTCTGTATTTTAAACTTGGATGTGATTTTGTTTTGGTTTTGGCTAGAGATGATAGAAAAGAGTAAGCACTTCCTGGAGTGTCTTTATACTGAAGAAAAAAAGGAGAAAGTTTCTTTTTACACTGGAGATAACTGATATAATCTTCACCAATACATCACTTCAGACAGGATATACTCTATAATATACCTGGCCTTATTTATACAGGTTCTTTTACAGGAGGATAAAGAGGTGCTGCACAATTAAATGTGTTTTTTGAGCTGTAAACTAAATGATACGACTGTACTGTTACGAAACACTGCAATGGTGGTGTTAATATTGACAATTTTATCTCATCTCATTATCTCTAGCCGCTTTATCCTGTTCTACAGGGTCGCAGGCAAGCTGGAGCCTATCCCAGCTGACTACGGGCGAAAGGCAGGGTACGCCCTGGACAAGTCGCCAGGTCATCACAGGGCTGACACATAGACACAGACAACCATTCACACTCACATTCACACCTACGGTCAATTTAGAGTCACCAGTTAACCTAACCTGCATGTCTTTGGACTGTGGGGGAAACCGGAGCACCCGGAGGAAACCCACGCGGACACGGGGAGAACATGCAAACTCCGCACAGAAAGGCCCTCGCCGGCCGCAGGGCTCGAACCCAGAACCTTCTTACTGTGAGGTGACAGTGCTAACCACTACACCACCGTGCTGCCCCTGAGTAAGACCTGTAACCCTCAAATGTAACTCACTCTGGATAAGGATGTCTGCCAAATCCTTTATTCCTACAGACCACCAGAAATGTTGAACAGTGGATGAAAGATACCAGTGTCACAATGATTTTTGACAGATGATAGAGCCGTCTTTCATGAGTATGTACAGTTGAGGTACTTGGGCTACATTATGACTCGAGATCTGGACTGGGCATAATAGGGATTGATGTACATTCTAGTAATCAGTGAAAGAAGTCAATCCAACACAGTAATCAATCACCTACACTTTAAACAGAAATGTAATGTTGGGCCAAAGATCAATATCAGAACCATGAGGACCCCATTTGCAATGGACAAATCCATTTGAGGGCTACTTGAATGCTGAAAGTATAGAACGCTCAAAAAGTCAGAATGAAATCATTATTTGCACTGAGAGCACATAAGTTGGAGGTGCTATTAAACAAGCAATGGAACTTCACACCCATACACTTCTAAAGTGTTCTTTTAACATTATTACTGGTGCCCTGTGTCTGGTTGGAGTCTCATCACATCGCTCCTGTGGAGGACGGCCCCATGTGGACAGTTGAAAGTCACACTTGGAAGACGCTCTGGACTCTTACAGTAATGCTTTTATGGCTGAGGACTACAGTTGACTTGCTAACTTTAGGACTGCAGTTGTCATGAACAGTTTCTCACTCAAGTTTCCATCAATGAAGAGTTTATAACATCAACGAAACTGACTTCTTGTTAAAACTGTTAATATTATAGCCATGCTGTCTGTTGTTGCCCAAATGAGGATGGGTTCCCTTTTGAGTCTGGTTCCTCTCGAGGTTTCTTCCTCATGTCGTCTGAGGGAATTTTTCCTTGCCACCGTCGCCACAGGCTTGCTCATTGGGGATAGATTAGGGATAAAATTAGCTCATGTTTTAAGTTATTCAAATTCTGTAAAGCTACTTTGCGACAATGTTTATTGTTTAAAGCGCTATTTCAGTAAAATCATGGCTGAATTCTACAACCCCAAATCAGAAAAAGTTGTGACGGTATGGAAAATACAAATAAATAAAGAAAAAAGCAGTGATTTCTAACTTGACTTTGACTTGTATTTCATTGCAGACAGAATGAACCCAAGATAATTCATGTTTTGTTGGTCAGCTTAATTTCATTTGTTAAAATATATATACATTCCTGCGTTTCACATTCCAAAAAAGTTGGGATGGGGCCAATTTAGGGCTAGTAGTGAGGTTAAACAGTTAAATAATGATGTGATGTGAAACAGGTGATGTCAACAGGTGACTTTAATCATGATTTGGTACAAAATCAGTATCCAGGAAAGGCCTAGTCTTTCAGGAGTAAAGATGAGTGGAGGATCTCCAGTATGTCAACAAATGGATGAGAAAATAATTAAAATGTTTAAAAACAATGTTCCTCAAAGAAAGATAAGAAGGGATTTGGGTATTTCACCCTCTACGGTGCATAATATCATTCAACAATTCAAGGAATCTGGAGGAATTTCAGTGTGTAAAGGGCAAAGGGCTCAAGCCTAATCTGAACACCCGTGATCTCCGATCCCTCAGATGGCACTGCATCAAGAACCATCATTCATCTACAGCTGATAGAACCACATGGGCTCAGGATTACTTTGGCAAACCTTTGTAAAGCACAATACAGAGTTACATCAACAAACACCAATTAAAACTTTACTGTGCAAAAAGGAAGCCTTATGTTAACTGTGTCCATAAACACTGTCGAGTTCTCTGGGCTCGGAGGCATCTGGGATGGACCATCACACAGTGGAAGCATGTATTATGGTCAGACAAATCAGTATTCTAGGTCTTTTTTGGAAGAAATGGACGCTGTGTGCTCCGGACCAAAGAGAAAAAGGACCATCCAGACTGTTACCAGGAACAAATCCAAAAGCCAGGGTGTGTCCTGGTACTGTATGGGGTTGTGTCAGTGCCCTTGGCAAAGGTAACTTACACTTCTGTGATGGAGCATTAATGTAGAAAAGTAAGGTGAGATTTTGAAGCAACACAATAGAGAACGTGTGGAGAATTTAGAAATGAAAAATATGACAGTGACGACCCTGTACTGTTACACACCTTAAGACCTGCTTGCAAGAAGAACGGGACAAAATAAGACCTGCAACACTTCATCACTTGGTGTCTTCAGTCCATATACGATACATCTTTTAAGTGTTGCGGGGTTGTGAGAAGGAATGGCAACATTATAAAGTGGTAAATGCTTTACTGTCTCAACTTTTTAAAAAACGTGCTGCAATAAAACTCTTGAGGTAAAACATAAATCATGTGCTGTTGTATTGTTTTGAGTGCAGTACAGGTCAAAGATTATTTACAAATCATTGTTTTCAGTTTTAATTTCAATTTCAACGTACTGTCCTAACTTTTTCTGATTTGGGGTTGTATAACGAATATGTGATCATGCGCGTTCTTCATGTCAGAAATTAAACTGAAGATCTTCTAATGATAGAATGCAGAAAACAGGCTTTTATAAACACAAACATTCTTCAGAGTGAGCTCGAGTTAATAAGTATTTTCTGTCCATTGGCATGTCATCTCATGCCATCCTCCTACTGGTGGCTCACGAAATCGGTTGATGGTGAGCGCATCATATTATGCGTCCTAACACCATTGTTCTCAACTCATGCATCAAGAATTCCTTTACATTGTGTGATTTTTGTCTGCAGCGTCGAAGTCAGCCCCAAAACCATACAGCATAAAGCCGGCTTAAGAATCAGAAATGGCTGCCACACAAACTTTCAGCATGGTTGGATAACCACTTGAAGTTAACAAGTCCTGAGGGAACCAAAGTCCCATGGGAACTGAGCACTGCACAGCATCGCACAGACTAAGTGCACACTACTCAGGAAACATTCTCCAGTCACAGACACGCAGAACTTCAGCAGTATTGTTAGGGCATTTGCAAAGTTGAATGATCTCCCACAGTGTAGATACGCAGTCCTTCACCTGTGACCAATCTTATGTGAAAGCGATCTGGATGTGGACACCACATTTAGCCTTGGAGCTGGGACATAAGATCTGTCCTGAGTGGAGGGTGCTGTGGCAAACCCTTCAACCATGGAACTATCAGCAGGACACCATGATTGAAAACCATGTTTACATTTCAGGATAAAGAAATTTGAAGATGGTGTAATGCACACTGGTGGTGTAGTGGTTAGTACTCTCGCCTCACAACAAGAAGGTTCTGGGTTCGAGCCCAGTGGCTGATGGGGGCCTTTCTGTGTGGAGTTTGCATGTTCTCCCCATGTCTGTGTGGGTTTCCTCCGGGTGCTCTGGTTTCCCTCACAGTCCAAATGCATGCAAGTTAGGTTAATTGATGGCTCTAAATTGACTGTGAGTGTGAATGGTTGTTTGGCTCTACGTGTCAGCCCTGCAATGATTTGGTGACTTGTCCAGGGTGTACCCCGCCTCTCACCCATAGTCAGCTGGGATAGGCTTCAGCAACCCTGCACAGGATAAGCAGT
Organism: Neoarius graeffei; assembly: GCF_027579695.1. Classification (NCBI taxonomy): domain Eukaryota; kingdom Metazoa; phylum Chordata; class Actinopteri; order Siluriformes; family Ariidae; genus Neoarius; species Neoarius graeffei. Next base: position 98,867,403 of record NC_083573.1, read on the forward strand.
TACGGATAATGGATGGATGTAATGCACACAGGTGGAGTGGGGAAATTATTATCTGGACTGCTTTCGGGGACAGCCATCGCTCCCATGGAACAAGGGTACATCACTATAACAGCTAGAGATCATTAGCTAATAGTGCAGAAAAGTGAACATAGTATATCAGAAGATGGTATTGTATATAAGGGAAAAAAACACACACACTCTTGAACTACTTTCCCCCGACACCATACTGGTACCAGGAGGAGGGCACAGATCACAAAAATTTGCAATGTGAATCTATTCAAATCTACTGGCAAATAGAAAAGGTCACCAGCCACCTGATGGTGTATTTATGGTTTATAATGCCCATATCCATTCTGTACAAAGGACACAGATGAGTCTTGAGACCTGAAAGAAGTCTTCTTCTGATTCAGGGTCAACCACAATCTGGAGAAATGGCTCTTATGGTTCACAACAGCTCTTATTCATCAAATAAGTATATGAGCAATTCAGATCATTCGATTAACCTACACAATATTTACTTACAGTTTCCTTATTCCTTCATGTCAGTGTCATCTGTGGTTCATTTTTACGAGATCTTATATAATAGGCAAGTTCAGTCTCAAGAACCCATTTGATTTCTGGAGGTTGAGCTGCACTTTTTGCTGTGACTGTAAAGTCCTATAAGAGTATCATATACATTTAAGGAAGCGATGGGCTATTGGTTAGAAAAGCAGCTTTGGGACCAAAACATTGCTGGTTTGATTCCCTGGACCAGCAGAACTGGTTGAAGTGCCCTTGAGCAAGGCACCTAACCTCCAACTGCCCTGGCAAGAGTGGTAGCGTACCTTGTATCTGACTAGCCAATGATGTGATCATCAGTTCGGGTGGTGCCCAAACAAAGCAAGAATCACATACTCTTCCACGTGCATCACAAACGTAAGGAGCTGTCATAGCCTAGTTTGTGGGCCGGTGGGCAAACTGCCGTTGAGTGTATCACTTCGAATGCCCGGGGTTGCGCATTCTCAAAGGTAGCAAAGCTGTGCTTCACTATTTGCTTCCAGGAGCCCCTATCCTTTGCACACCCTTCCTAGGTGTTCATGTCAATGTGCGTTTCGTTGACATCACATTTAAAGATGTCCTTGTAGCGCAGGTATGGCCTACCAATCAGTCATTTTTTCCTGAGCAAGCTCTCCGTACAGAAGATCCTTAGGGATCCTACCATCTGCCATTCGAACCACGTGACCCATCCAACGCATACGTCTTTGCTTCAAGATGCTAAACATTGACGTGATGTCTGCGCGTTCCAAGACTGAGTTGTTTGGGATTTTTTCCTGCCACTTAATGTTGAGGATTTGTTGATTTTGCATGTGGAATGTACTTAGCCTTTTCTCCTGACAGGCTCTAAGGGTCCATGTTTCGCTGTTGTATAGTGGAGTGCGAAGGTCTGATAGGGGTGTGTGTAAATGGAAACTTAGTTCACCTAAATTAATAAATAATTATTTAATTAAGGGGCAGCACGGTGGTGTAGTGGTTAGCGCTGTCGCCTCACAGCAAGAAGGTCCGGGTTCGAGCCCCGTGGCCGGTGAGGGCCTTTCTGTGTGGAGTTTGCATGTTCTCCCCGTGTCCGCGTGGGTTTCCTCCGGGTGCTCCGGTTTCCCCCACAGTCCAAAGACATGCAGGTTAGGTTAACTGGTGACTCTAAATTGAGCGTAGGTGTGAATGTGAGTGTGAATGGTTGTCTGTGTCTATGTGTCAGCCCTGTGATGACCTGGCGATTTGTCCAGGGTGTACCCCGCCTTTCGCCCGTAGTCAGCTGGGATAGGCTACAGCTTGCCTGCGACCCTGTAGAACAGGATAAAGCGGCTAGAGATAATGAGAATGAGATGAGATGAATTATTTCATTAAATTTGAAGAAGAACAACTTTATTCATCACACGTACACTTGTGAAATTCCTCTCTGCATTTAACCCATCTGAAGCCACATAGCCCAGGGAGCAGTTGGGTGTTAGGTGCCTTGCTCAAGGGCACTTCAGCCCATGGCTGCCCCATGTTAACCTAACCTGCATGTCTTTGGACTGTGGGGGAAACCGGAGCACCCGGAGGAAACCCACACAGACACGGGGAGAACATGCAAACTCCACACAGAAAGGCCCCCGTCGGCCACTGGGCTCAAACCTAGGACCTTCTTGCTGTGAGGCGACAGCGCTAACCACTACACCACCGTGATATCACTTCAGTTACTTATGAGCCTTTTTTTAAATCCAGTTTTTAAATAGATGTCAGCAGGTGAGAAACAGCAGAGATACAGAGCTCGTCAGGATGCTGATCCTGGAAGAAGGGCAGCATATTTAGAGAAGCAGAGAGAGCCAGGGCATAAAGTGTGTAACTTTCATTCAGTACGTTTACAGTCACACTAATATTCCACTCTTATTCCAAATATGACAATATTCAGAATTTGACACAGGTCATGGAAACACCATATTCCAAATTTGGCCTGATTTCGAATTTAGTATTTTCCGATGAAGCTATATGCGATATGCCGATATTATTCAGGTTTTAGGAGCGATCTTTGGACATGTATACAATGCCTTTGGGAATATGCGTCTCAGCTGGAGGTTTTACAGCAGTTTGATTGCAACACACGGCCTCTTTCCTGTTTACAGTCAGCTCTGTGATTCGTACACAAACAAACTAGACCATCAGTGTATGCACAGCTTCATGTAAACTAAATTATTAGTGGAATATTCATTTTCATTAGCCATGTAAACAGCTGAAAAGGAATATATTGTCTTTTTTGGAATAAGGACAAAAACTGTAATATGTTACACCTCATTCTTTCACATTTAAAATTCCGAACATGGTGCTTCTGATATCCTTTAAAGTTTACTGGACATCTACACAGGCTAGGGTTTTGCATGACATCTCTTAAAACTATAAAAATGGCCTGTAAGGTAGTTTTATATTTAACAGTTATTCCACGAAATCGAGTCGTACATGAGCTGATAACTGACGAGGTGCATAGCACCGAGTCGGTTATAATCCATGTACGACAAGATTGAGTGGAATAACTGTTTTATTCTATCCGTATTCACTGGATTCTGAGAAACAGAGCATTTCTATTTTTATTTTTTAGAAATTCGATCAATAAAAACTTTATACAAAACATCCGACAAAATCATTTCCGCTTAGAATGTAAACAAACCGGCGCAATGACAGGAGCAATTTGTGAAAAACGTGATCAAAATAATTTTTGAAAAATAAAAAAAAGATATGTTCTGACTATCAAATACTTTCATTCCATACTTTGTAGCTTTTATTTTTATTTTTTGGGGCGTTCTTCTTCTTCTTCTTTAGGTTTTTTTTTGGCAGTTGGTAAACCAACTTAAAGGTGCATTACTGCCACCGACTGGGCTGGAGTGTGGAACAGGAGATGGGGGGGAGAAACCTTATATTCTTTTAACTATTTTTCTCATCTCATCTCATTATCTCTAGCCGCTTTATCCTGTTCTACAGGGTCGCAGGCGAGCTGGAGCCTATCCCAGCTGACTATGGGCGAAAGGCGGGGTACACCCTGGACAAGTCGCCAGGTCATCACAGGGCTGACACATAGACACAGACAACCATTCACACTCACATTCACACCTACGGTCAATTTAGAGTCACCAGTTAACCTAACCTGCATGTCTTTGGACTGTGGGGGAAACCGGAGCACCCGGAGGAAACCCACGCAGACACGGGGAGAACATGCAAACTCCACACAGAAAGGCCCTCGCCGGCCACGGGGCTCGAACCCGGACCTTCTTACTGTGAGGTGACAGTGCTAACCACTACACCACCGTGCCGCCTGACTCAGAAATAAAGCTTGGTTATTTGCAACTAACAAAAACTTGTCTCTCCAGCAAACTTCTTGCTATTGTTGTCTGAATAAGTATTTTCAAAAATACTATAACAAGGAGTTTTGAGTTGCACTCAGTTTTGTTCGCTCCTTGAGAGAAACCCTGTGCATCTCCTAATTTAAGATGTGTGAGCAGGAGGTTGTTTTGCATTTGATGGATAGAGGACCTTGTGGCCTGAAGTTCATGGCAAGAAAATTGTAGCTTTTTGTCGGGGACAACGTTTGCAGCGTTTGTGAAGTGATTGAAGACCTCTATTACAATATTTAGTCAACACATTTTTGTCTGTTGTACTTTAGGGAAGACTTACCTCAGTCTTTACCTGTTATTCCTCTCTTCATTTTATTTATATATTAATTTATTTGTTTCGCGTTCCTTAAATACAATTGCAACAACATACATTTTCATTGTTAGCCTCACAAGAATATCATAATTAGGTGAACAAGAAGATTCAGTTGGCAGAACTATCGTTTAAACTTGAAAACATGAGTAAAGTCAACAACAGTAGTCAAAAGTTGAGAAAACCCAAAAATCTCTTGCAGCATGTTGCCTTGATAATTTGAGTTTTCTCAACATTTTCGTTTTTACAGTGTAGCAGAATTGACTCAAGCACTTACGAGTACAATCGTATTTTATTTGTTGCTGTGCAGGATTTAATCAAATGACTGTAATGACATCTAGTTTGTCCGTAACGTAGTTGACAAACTAAGACTACGTTCAGACTGCATCCCTGAAACGACCCATATCCAATTTTTTTGCCCATATGCGACCTGTATCCGATTTGTTATTGACAATCTGAACGACACAGATCCGATTTTTTCACATGCGACCCAGGCCGCTTGGATATGTGGTCCTAATTCCGATGCATATCCGATATTTTCACATGCGACTGCAGTCTGACCGGACAGGTCACATTCATGCGACCTACACATCATCAACAAGAGACAAACGTCACTATTCTGCATTGGCTAATCCCGCCTCTTTGATGGAAAACAACAACATTTGTACAGTTTTCAGAATTTAAATAGACTTTTATAGAATTGATCAAGCTAATGGTGGATTTGGTAGGGACCTGGATGTTGATCTGTTAGCCTGATTAAATAAAACAGTTTCTATAACTGATTTATAACTTAAACCATCCTGTATTATAAGATTATAAGATTGTTCTGGAAATTTCCAGTAATTTGACACCTTCGGTCTCATTAGTCTGCTGCCCACATTAATCAGATTATTGTGTGAGTTCTGCCGCCGCCACAAAAACCACATCGCCAGGTCTCGCCTCGTCTCCATAGCAAACTGCACTGGTGTTTCTGCACCTTGAGCCAGCGCTGAGAGAAGCTGCAGAATTCAGCTGGCTATAAACAATCTAAATAAATATTTATAAAAATGTAGAAAAAGTTTATTAATATGACGAAATAAATATGTGCAAATTATTAAGCCTGAATTAAGAGTTTGGTAATACAGCGGCCGTATCCCAAATGACTGCCTACTGAAGCTCGAGTGCACTATATAGAGTTTAAAAATCCATTACTTCCTAGTAACATGTAGTGCACTTGTATAGAAATTAGAGAGACATTTAGGAGTCAACCCTCGTTACCAGGCTACACGTTTTCATTTCAGTTCAGAAACAAAAACACACACGAGACCTCACACTTTAACACTAACCAGATAATTAAACAAGCAAACAAAAAAAGAAATCATTAAACATGAAGAGTGCGCTTTTTTTTTGTTTACGTATTACGTAGATGTGCTTATTACGTGTCAATTTGCGCATGCGGGACACTTTTGGGTCGTTTTCCGTTCATATTGGAGATCGCATACAAGTCTCATATAATTGGTAATGTGAACGGCCTAACAAAAAAATCGGATTTCACAACAAATCGGATATGGGTCGTTTCAGGTTGCAGTCTGAACGTAGTGTAAGTAGTGAAAACATCCTTTCCCTTAACAAAATAAAAAAACCCCCAAAATGTTAATGTTTAAACTTTGCAAATAAAAGTTATGGTACACTGAAGGAATATACTGTTCTAATCTGAACCACTGATTGTTCTACTGAAAAAGGACATTGTTTTATACATTTTGTTGATGTGAAATGTACCACACATTAACGAATAACTCGTAAACAATCCATGAAAGGGCAGGGTAGGTGATGTTATGTGAACTATGTCATTGCCAAGCTACTTGTGTTATAAGCAAGGGGACATTTTGGCTACAAATACCTCAACAGTAGAAGGGGCTCTGCTCCACTCCTGGAGTAAGGTGGTGCCTTGACTGAAAACCAAGACATACCATATTTTCCCTATGGCTAAGATGAATTGCTGTGTAAGCTGTCATCTGGTCAAGTGGAGACTGTGGAATTTGGAGGCTATGGGAAAAAGTTTGTCAGTGGGAGAATTTATTTACAGCAGGGAAGCTAATGGTGACGTCACTGTAGCCAGGGCTGCCAACTTTTTGAAATTCCTTGGAGTGTGATTTTTTTTTGGGGGGGGGGGGGTCGATGGCAAAATTTTTCCGCACACCATGCAGTAAGTGGGAATTTTGTATTCAGTTTGATATTCACTTGTCCCCCTGCATTCTGGTGTTTTGTTTGTGGGTCGTCCAGCTGGAGATGGACAATGGGGGGGGGGTTGAGATTTTGGATTTAGTAGATGTTCCTGCATTCTGGTGGATTTTTGGAGTGGCCTGCTGTGCCATACCTACATTCTTACACACCCTGACTTGCCAGGCCTTCAGCTTGTGGCCAACAAAAGCACCAAGTTTTGGCTTAAAAGCCCCCACACTAGAAAACTACAGATGACTGCCAATGTTCCTGTAGCCCTATAGACCTGTGTTTCAGATTTAAAGGCAAGTTCATGTTTGAAAATATTTCATCAGCTAAGCCTAAACACCTTCTGAATTGAAACTAAATGTTAAGTTTTTAATAACTGTTGCAAAAAATAAGATTGTTCCTCACTGACTATTCATTATGCATTTAAGGGCTTTCCCCACCACTGGGTTCAGCAGAAGATTGGCATGGGGAAAAATATCAACAGCAAAAGAACAAATAAAATGCTTAAACAGTAAGCAAAATGTGCATGTGCTACAAGAAACATTAAAATTATTAAGTTTGAACAGTATTGAAACACAAAAAGCTGAACCTTGGCCATAGGTGGGAATGTGCACACAAAGTTGGGCTTAAAAATTTTGGTCATACTTAAATAAGCTATATTAATATATTTCTTATTAATTTATTTCTTATCTATGTTTCTTATTAGTAATAGAGCATTCGTCAGGGCCTGTTATCTGACAAATATTCTCTACCTGTCTTGCCCTCTTTGAAACCCTGTCTCCTCAGTATATTGTTCTGTCTTTTTTTTTTTAATTATTCACAAGTTCATGTTCTTTGATATTACAGGTGACCATGCTTTATTTACTTTAACTGAGCAATTACATACATCATAAATAATTAAAAATAAATACCCTGTAAATAAAAAATAGGTATGGTGGCTAATGGCTCTTCTTGCATTTGTAATATTATCTCTTACTTGCTTTATTTTACAACATTTCCAGTACGGCTTCAAATAAAGTCATAAAGTATGATAACATACAGTAAACAAACTAAAAATGTGCTTAATAACCGTGTGCTAAGGAGGTGCTCTCCCGTGCTGCTTGTTGGGGAAGCTAGAGGCTGTGGCACGGCAGTAGGCCTATAATGATTTAGCATGCCTAGTACACAGCTCTCAATATGGCATTAAATATTCTCACAACACTTATAGGCTAAAACGATTAAGAAACTTTATATAAGTTCATAATTATGCCAGTAACACCACACATTGGCGTGCATATGTACAAACCTGTTTGAGACACCCGTCTTCAACTCGGATACCTTCTTCTCTCTCCTCTTCCTCTAAATTGACGGTAGGCAATTATCCAACTTCCGGCGAGTGCAGCATCATTAGATGCGCCACCTACCATAGGGGAGTGTGTACAGAAGGGAACACCTCTCTGTCTGTTTAGCCGTGCGTAAGGCGTAATTGATCAATCGCAAGTGGTTGGCGCGACGCAATGGGTAGCCTAGATTAGATAGATAAACTAGATTTTTTTCTAGTGTGAGAAATCAGAGGTATGGCGTGTGAGCGTGTGAAGACATTCAAATGTGTGTGTCTCACGCTCATTGCATGAGAGTTGGCAGCCCAGCTGTAGCTTTATGAGACTCAGTTCTCTCTGAGGAAAAAAAGTTTCTTGAAGGATTCTTTGGATGGTTAATGGTCCTTTGGTTTCTAAACTGGTTCAACATGGAACCCACACTTAAGGGGAAACCTGTAGGGGAGTTCCTACACAAGGACAAGCTGAAAAATCTTTCAAGTCTTGCTTACTGTATGTGTGTAGAAGATATACATTTCTGCTAGGTCTTGATGGCAAGACCATACTCATTATGGATCCATTTGTTTGAGGATTAGTTGGAGCCATGGGTTGAGAAAACATGGGTCCAGTCCATGGGCTGCCAACTGATGATCCCAGCTCTATGTCAACCATAAAAGTGGCACTACATATAGGCTGTAATACGAAGGGAAGCCATGGCCTAATGATTAGAGAAGCAGCTTTGGAACCAAAAGGTTGTTGGTTTGATTCCTTGGACCAGCAGGAATGGCTGACGCACCCTTCAGCAAGGCACCTAACCCCCATCTGCTCCTCAGGCTGTTCTGGGTATGTTGTCCATCGGTCTGGATCTGCTAAATGGCATTTATGTAAAACCAATTTAACTGGTGTTATCTAGGTTTAAAATAGGGGAGCCATATTTAGACCTTTAAAAGGTGAAATCAAACTGTTTAACTGTGAAATAAAGTTGACTTGCTTGAAGATAAACAAGATATATAAGTAGAGAATTCAGCTTTTATGTATGGTAAGGCAAGACTAGTCCAGACATTATATCACTGCAACTCAAATGGTTCCAGCACTAACTGCACCTATCCTGTTACCTGTTAGGTTCCATTTGCTTTGTGTATTTAACCAGTTCACTCACCATTAATCTCTGTGATGTTTGCCATTTGCTTCTATCCTTTGTGTACGAGTTTTATTGCCCTGCATTGGTCAGGATATCTGAGTGATAGATTGACGGATATCTGCCTACTTCCTGGTTGCAATTTTTGCCTGACAATTTAGATTAAAAAAAGCTTGCAGTTCCATCCAACTGATTCCGCTTCATGACAGAAAATTTCACCACTGACATTGATGTAGCAATCTCACCAGACTTGGAACACAGAAACGCCATTAAACTGTCTGATGGTGTGGCTAACCAGGGCAAGCTGACCATCATCAATATAGATATTTGGACTCCGCAATAGAACAAAGTCCCCAAACACTACAACTCGTCATTTGCCTGATGCTGAGATCCATTCTTTACTCACCACCAGCACTGCCTCCTCCCCTCATCAAATCTGCCATCTCTACTCCCAGTGTTGGGGCTTCCTGCTGCAATGCTTTCTGTATTTCACCCATCAACTGGCAGCTTCCCTCTCTATCAATACCAGTATCACTACAGTCCTCTCGACGTTTACCTGAAGGTAAACGAGAAATGAACATTTTCGGACACTGTAAATTATATTCCAGAGGGGAAAAAAGGACAGGACTTAAGGAAGGGGTGCAGTGCAATCTTGTTTGGCATATTGACAGTTTAACCTTGGATGCCTTGTAAATCAAGCGGTCCCACAGGTCTTCCTACAAACTATGATTTGGACGAAAACCCATGCAGTTGGCTGCCTCCCAGCTGACCTCTGAGGAGAAATGAAGAAGAATACAGAGGCTGTTTGGCTACTGTGGAGAGGTTAACCATAGCCTCAAGAAGTGCACTCAGTAGATGGCAGGGTTATAAATAAGATAACCATCAAGTATTGATACCAAGTTACTTTGCTGGTATTCAGTAAAGAACAGCTAACTCTTGTTTTTTCAACATATACCTCTGAAGAGCATACAACCTAATCAGGATTTGAGAGGGTGTAATCTGTTTTCTGTCATGAGGGTCACTATGAAAACCTTATCATTCCATATGCCAGCAAAGAGACTTTTTCCTTGACAGGGCTCCTTGTTGACCTTCAACCATCCAGTGAACACTATCATTAGAATAGTTGACTGATTGTCTAAAGATGAGAAATGAATTATCATCATCAGAATGGACAGGTGGAGAGCACCAACCAGAATTCCACCTTATACAGTCACTCCAGAAGTGAACAAGTTACATTACAGGCATTTAGCAGATGCTTTTATCCAGAGCAAGGTATAACATATCCAGAGAAGCCTGGTGAGCAGTTGGGGTTTTCAAACTGGACTAGAACCCGCAACCTTTTGGTCCCAAAGCTGCTTCTCTAACCATTAGGCCATGGCTTCCCCTTGAGTAGGTCCTCAAGGCTGAATGAGAATGGGAGAAAGCCCACATGACTTAACACCAAGCTTGCAGATGCCACAAGGCACTGATCCATTTAAAAATATATAAATCATGAACCAACCCAGTAGCTTACTGTTTACAACTGACCAGTCAATAAAAGATCTCATCCTCCTTCCGTGTTTCTCTATTCAGAACAGTGGTTGATGGACCCTTGATCGAAGCAGTACCCTTCAACCAGCCCCTCCTCCATCAACAAAAAATGCTCCATCAACAAAAATTGGACTCATGATGACAAGATCTAATTGACTGTGATAGGTATGGCTGAGAGGAGAGCTGGGTATAGACTACTGACAAATTCATTGACAATTTTCACCACCTTCATCCAGATCAACCCAGTCCTTGTCCAGGGAAGGGGGTGGACTACAGTCACATCCAAATCCACCACTAATCCAGGAGCCACAAGGCCAGACATAATATGGCTCCTACACTCTCAGAAAACAAAGTACATCATTGTACCTTTAGGGGTACAATGGCTTGTCACTGGGGCAGCACCCTATAAGGTGTTTATTTGTACTCTTTACTGCTTGGGAACATACAAGTACCTTTTTGACCCTTCAAGTTACCTTGAAGTCCAATAATGAGCCCTAGGGGGTACATTAGTGTAGAATGTACCTTGAGGGACAGAAATGGATGCCGACTGTAGCCCTATTTTTGACAGTGTATTCACCTGATTAGTAACGGCACCTTTTACTTGTTCAGTCTCATTTGTTCAGTGTTCAGTCACTGCTAAAACATTGTGATGTTTTACAACCCCGATTCCAAAAAAGTTGGGACAAAGTACAAATTGTAAATAAAAATGGAATGCAATGATGTGGAAGTTTCAAAATTCCATATTTTATTCAGAATAGAACATAGATGACATATCAAATGTTTAAACTGAGAAAATGTATCATTTAAAGAGAAAAATGAGGTGATTTTAAATTTCATGACAACACATCTCAAAAAAGTTGGGACAAGGCCATGTTTACCACTGTGAGACATCCCCTTTTCTCTTTACAACAGTCTGTAAACGTCTGGGGACTGAGGAGACAAGTTGCTCAAGTTTAGGGATAGGAATGTTAACCCATTCTTGTCTAATGTAGGATTCTAGTTGCTCAACTGTCTTAGGTCTTTTTTGTCGTATCTTCCGTTTTATGATGCGCCAAATGTTTTCTATGGGTGAAAGATCTGGACTGCAGGCTGGCCAGTTCAGTACCCGGACCCTTCTTCTACGCAGTCATGATGCTGTAATTGATGCAGTATGTGGTTTGGCATTGTCATGTTGGAAAATGCAAGGTCTTCCCTGAAAGAGACGTCGTCTGGATGGGAGCATATGTTGCTCTAGAACCTGGATATACCTTTCAGCATTGATGTTGTCTTTCCAGATGTGTAAGCTGCCCATGCCACACGCACTAATGCAACCCCATACCATCAGAGATGCAGGCTTCTGAACTGAGCGCTGATAACAACTTGGGTCGTCCTTCTCCTCTTTAGTCCGAATGACACGGCGTCCCTGATTTCCATAAAGAACTTCAAATTTTGATTCGTCTGACCACAGAACAGTTTTCCACTTTGCCACAGTCCATTTTAAATGAGCCTTGGCCCAGAGAAGACGTCTGCGCTTCTGGATCATGTTTAGATACGGCTTCTTCTTTGAACTATAGAGTTTTAGCTGGCAACGGCGGATGGCACGGTGAATTGTGTTCACAGATAATGTTCTCTGGAAATATTCCTGAGCCCATTTTGTGATTTCCAATACAGAAGCATGCCTGTATGTGATGCAGTGCCGTCTAAGGGCCCGAAGATCACGGACACCCGGTATGGTTTTCCGGCCTTGACCCTTACGCACAGAGATTCTTCCAGATTCTCTGAATCTTTTGATGATATTATACACTGTAGATGATGATATGTTCAAACTCTTTGCAATTTTACACTGTCGAACTCCTTTCTGATATTGCTCCACTATTTGTCAGCGCAGAATTAGGGGGATTTGTGATCCTCTTCCCATCTTTACTTCTGAGAGCCGCTGCCACTCCAAGATGCTCTTTTTATACCCAGTCATGTTAATGACCTATTGCCAATTGACCTAATGAGTTGCAATTTGGTCCTCCAGCTGTTCCTTTTTTGTACCTTTAACTTTTCCAGCCTCTTATTGCCCCTGTCCCAACTTTTTTGAGATGTGTTGCTGTCATGAAATTTCAAATGAGCCAATATTTGGGATGAAATTTCAAAATGTCTCACTTTCGACATTTGATATGTTGTCTATGTTCTATTGTGAATACAATATCAGTTTTTGAGATTTGTAAATTATTGCATTCCGTTTTTATTGACAATTTGTACTTTGTCCCAACTTTTTTGGAATCGGGGTTGTACTCTTTCCATTGCGCATTTCTGAGCTTTGTTTTTCTGTTTGCTACTACTGGTTTGCCTTTTGCTTCTGTCCTTTGATTGCCCTGCATTGTTCTGGATATATAACTGATTGACCCCTGCCTTCTTCCTGGTTACATTTTGCTGTTTTTTTCCCCTCCCTGTTCTTCCTGTTTTTGCCTGTTGATTTGGATATTTAATTACAAAGCTTGCACTTACATCCAGCTGCTTTTGCTTCATGAGCACTTTTTAGGCATTAGAGCACTTGGCGCTTAAGAATTGTTTTAAATGAATGAAACCTAATTACTTACACAATTCCTTGTGTACAATGTCTTTAAAACATTTTTGTTGGAGATTTGAATGATGCCAATGAACAGCATCAAGCTAAACTGAATGTCTAATAAGAACTTTTGCAAGTTTCAGAAAATTTTTGAGGATTTTTGTTTATTGCAGTTAATAAAAATGGTACACCATACTTTCACCTGCTACACAGATAACTATACATTTAAATATACTGTATTTAGATACTGCCTAAAAGTGGAGCTCCCAATGAGTGTAAAATGTGTTCATAAATAATCCCATGTTATTTTTCTCATCTCATTATCTGTAGCCGCTTTATCCTGTTCTACAGGGTCGCAGGCAAGCTGGAGCCTATCCCAGCTGACTACGGGCGAAAGGCGGGGTACACCCTGGACAAGTCGCCAGGTCATCACAGGGGTGACACATAGACACAGACAATCATTCACACTCACATTCACACCTACGGTCAATTTAGAGTCACCAGTTAACCTAACCTGCATGTCTTTGGACTGTGGGGGAAACCGGAGCACCCGGAGGAAACCCACGCGGACACGGGGAGAACATGCAAACTCTGCACAGAAAGGCCCTCGCCGGCCACGGGGCTTGAACCCGGACCTTCTTGCTGTGAGGCGACAGCGCTAACCACTACACCACCATGCCGCCCCCATGTTATTTTTTAAAAAGCAAATTACAAGTAAGTGCTGATTAAAAACCCATCTATCTTATGGAAATAAAGATACAAATTTCATTGTCCAGTGGTCAAATGTTTATGAGATACTTTGCCTTGCACTTATGGTCAGGTTCCCTGTGGTGGTAACACGTACGTCATTCATATGTTTGGACCTTTTACGGTCGTGAAACCTATCAAAAATCAGGTCAATGCATTACCATATTCTCTTAAGTATGGAACTCCGCTACTAAAGTTCAGTAACCTACATAATCCCGGTACAAGGCAGGAATACAACCTGGATGGGAGGCCAGTCCATCTCAAGGATCCATGTATATGGACATTCACACATAAGGACAATTTATAGCTACTGATCCAACAACCTGCATGTTTTTGGGATGTGTGAGGAACCATAGAACCTGGAAGAAACACAGAGACAAGAAGTGAACTTGCACAGCTCTACACAGGGAGTAACCCAAGCTCGGGATTGAACCAGACACCCTGGAGCTGTTAGACGGTAACACTACCTGGCAACACTACCCTGATGATATGGTGTGGTACTGATTCCTGTAATATTGAGCTCTAATATTTTTGCAGTTATATGTACAGTGGAGGGGCGGCACGGTGGTGTAGTGGTTAGCGCTGTCGCCTCACAGCAAGAAGGTCCTGGGTTCGAACCCCGGGTCCGGCGAGGGCCTTTCTGTGTGGAGTTTGCATGTTCTCCCCGTGTCCGCGTGGGTTTCCTCCGGGTGCTCCGGTTTCCCCCACAGTCCAAAGACATGCAGGTTAGGTTAACTGGTGACTCTAAATTGACCGTAGGTGTGAATGTGAGTGTGAATGGTTGTCTGTGTCTATGTGTCAGCCCTGTGATGACCTGGCGACTCGTCCAGGGTGTACCCCGCCTTTCGCCCGTAGTCAGCTGGGATAGGCTCCGGCTTGCCTGTGACCCTGTAGAAGGATAAAGCGGCTAGAGATAATGAGATGAGATGAGATGTACAGTGGATATAAAAAGTTTACACACCCTGTTAAAATGATAGGTTTTTCTGATGTAAAAAAAAAATGAGACCACGATAAATAATAAAAAAAAATTTCCCACCTTTAATGTGACCTGTAACCTGTACAATTCAATTAAAAAACAAACAAATCTGTTAGGGGGGAAACATAAAAAATGTACAATGAGCTGGTTGCATAAGTGTGCACACCCTCAAACTAATACTTTGTTGAAGCACTACACCATTCAGTCCTTTTGGGTTCACATCTGCCATCAATTAAAATTACTCTGATTAACCCCAAATAAAGTCCAAACATTTACTCAGTTGCATCCTCCAGCAAAAGCCAGGGTTCACAGAGAGCTTACAAAGCATCAAAGGGATCTCATTGTTGAAAGGTATCAGTCAGGAGTAGGGTACAAAAACATTTCCACGGCATTAGATATACCATGGAGCACAGTGAAGACCGTCATCAAGAAGTGGAGAAACTATGGGACAACAGTGACATTACCGAGAACGGGACGTCCCTCCAAAATTGATGAAAAGACAAGACTAAAACTGGTCAGGGAGGCTGCTGAGAGGCCTACAGCAACACTGAAGGAGCTGCAGGAATTTCTGGCAAGTACTGGTTGTGTACTACATGTGACAACAATCTCCCGTATTCTGGATTACGAGGTAGGGTCAAAGAAAAACATCCAGGCCCAGATAAATTTTGCAAAAATTTACATCAACTCTCCCAAAAGCATGTGGGAAAATGTGTTATGGTCTGATGAAACCAAGGTTAAACTTTTTGGCCACGATTCCAAAAGGTATGTTTGGTGCAAAAACAACACTGCGCATCACTAAAAGAACACCATACCCACGGTGAAGCATGGTGGTGGCAGCATCATGTTTTGGGGTTGTTTTTCTTCAGCTGGAACAGGGGCTTTAGTCAAGGTGGAGGGAATTATGAACAGTTCTAAATACCAGTCAATTTTGGCCTAAAACCTTCAGGTGTCGGCTAGAAAGCTGAAGATGAAGAGGAATTTTATCTTTCAGCATGACAATGAGGGCAGCATGGTGGTGTAGTGGTTAGCGCTGTCACCTCACAGCAAGAAGTTCCAGGTTCGAGCCCCGTGGCCGGCGAGGGCCTTTCTGTGTGGAGTTTGCATGTTCTGTCCGTGTGGGTTTCCTCCGGGTGCTCCGGTTTCCCCCACAGTCCAAAGACATGCAGGTTAGGTTAACTGGTGACTCTAAATTGACCGTAGGTGTGAATGTGAGTGTGAATGGTTGTCTGTGTCTATGTGTCAGCCCTGTGATGACCTGGTGACTTGTCCAGGGTGTACCCTGCCTTTTGCCCATAGTCAGCTGGGATAGGCTCCAGCTTGCCTGCGACCCTGTAGAACAGGAAAAAGTGGCTAGAGATAATGAGATGAGATGAGTATGACAATGACCCCAAAAAAGTTTTGGAACGGCCCAGCCAGAGCCCAGACCTAAATCCAATTGAAAGTCTGTGGGGTGACCTGAAGAGGGCTGTGCACAAGAGATTCCCTCACAATCTGACAGATTTGGAGCGCTTTTACAAGGAAGAGTGGGCAAATATTGCCAAGTCTAGATGTGGCAGGCTGATAGACTCCGACCCAAAAAGACTGAATGCTGTTATTAAATCAAAAGGTGCTTCAAGAAAGTATTACTTTAAGGGTGTGCACACTTATGCAACCAGCTTATTGTACGTTTTTTATTTATGTTTTCCCCCGAACAGATTTATTTGTTTTTCAATTGAATTGTACAGGTTATAGCTCACATTAAAGGTGGGAAATGTTTTGAAATTATTTCTCATGGTCTCATTTTTTTTTATATCAGAAAAACCTATCATTTGAATGCGGTGTGTACACTTTTTATATCCACTGTGTGTGCCTTGGCAATTCTATTCATAAAGGACTTGTACAGTGGTGAGGAAAATCTCCCTGATAGGACATGAGGAAGAAACCTTGAGAGGAACCAGATTTAAAAGGGAAACCTTTCTCTTTTAGGTGACACTGGAGAATGGGATTATCAATCGTTCTAGTATCCAGGTGTAGAAGAGTAAAGACAGACAGTAGTGAGTGTGTTTCCAGGATGTTCCGCGTCAGCAGACTGTCCTGGGATGAGCACAGGACCATCTTTGTGATTGCAGCAGTTATTAGATAAAAATAACCCAGGTTACCAAACCTCTCTACCCATGAACATCCAGATCTGCACCTTTACCTTAGAGAAAAGTTATTCTTTGAAAATTCTGTTCATAAAGCATTGAAGCAGGGAATTTAAGCTGTTAATTGAAGTAACCCAAAGCTGCTTCGCTAACCATCAAGCTATTGCTTCCCCCAAAGTCCCTAATATAAAAGCTAATCTTCTCAAATGAGTGCTGAATGAAAGATTTACTCAACAATCACATCACCGAAGTCAGCGTTGTAGTCAAGTCACTAAACCTCAAGTCCGAGTCCAGGCTTGAGTCCCCACTGTTCAAGTCAGAGTCAAGTCCAAATCATTAAAACAATTTTCGAGTCCGAGTCGAGTCCAAGACTCCGACCGCACCATGTGACGGTGTCTGTTTCAGCGTCATTAACATGAGTTTGTTCCTGAACAGGTGAATGTGCTTCTCTTTATCAGGGAGTGTGAAGGATTCTGTCAGAGATGGCTGGGAGATGGATGGAAGTGCAGAAGGTGTGTTTATTAATACAGGTGAAGACGGTAAACAATGCAGAACGGCAGGCAAAATCGTAAAACGGTGAAACAGGCGACAGGTCGAACGAGGCACAAACAGGCTATCGTAAACTCGGCAGAATCAAAGACGAGAAACAGGAAATCAGGGATCAGGAAACCAAACGAGGAAATAAGGCTTGGTAATGTGTCAGCAACGCAACTCAATACTTCGCAAAGTAAGTGCATTTTCACACTTTTTATATCGGCGCACTGATTATTAGGATGCATCAGTTGCCCTCACTTTCATAAAATCTGATGCATTTTTGTTTGGGTGTTCCTTTTCACCAATAAAGACATCCTGTAAAATTTTTTGACCATATTCAAAAGTCTAATGGTGGCACCATGAGGTTCATTTTTTGCCAAAAAACGTTTATTTTATGTTATGTTTTCGTGTAAGGTTTGAATCACAATGTTGGACTTCATTTATTGATTTCTTGTGACCCAGAGATCACGTTAAGAACATGAACATCTGAGGCTTCAAAACACCTCATCATTCTGGAACTAACAGTTCCCTGGGAAGAGCGTCTTGAAGAGGCCAATGAGAGGAAAAGAGCCAAGTACCAGGAGCTGGTGGAGGAGTGTAGGGAGAGAGGTTGGAGAACCTTGTACGAGCCCATAGAAGTCGGCTGTAGGGGTTTTGCAAGGCGTTCCCTCTGCAAAGTCCTGAGCTGCTTGGGCATTGTAGGAGCAGCTAAGAAGAGGGCCATTGCATCCGCAAGCGAAGCCGCAGAGAAAGCCACATGGTGGCTTTGGATTAAAAGGGGTGATCCGTGGACTGCTACTGGGATGCAAGTCAGGGCTTGATCAACCCCGGCTGGGTCGCCTGGGTGAGGGTGTATGATGTTGCGAGACCCGAAACACCCGAGGACCCCAGGATACATCACTGAGGATGCGTCCCAGTGCATCCATGAGGTGTTTCTAGCATAGTGACCCAGAGATCATGTTAAGAACCTTTGCAAGGGATTGAGAAGCATTAATGTGATTCATAATACATTTGTATTGTTTAAAAGTAGTTGAACAATGATTCAATGAACAGCTAAAACTCAAACTGTGCTTGATAATATATTTAGAATATGGACTAAAAATGTGTACCTAAGATATTTGGTATACTCTATAAGGTGCCATAATGTTTCATGAAAAGTGATCGAAATTTTGTCATAAAAGTCATAAAATAGCAGCTTTTTCCATAACTTTGAGCTCCTGGTGCCACCATTAAACTTTTGAATTTTGTCAAAATATTTCACCCAGTGTGTTTTCTTACCAAAAGGAACATAAAAACAAAAATGCATCATGATCGGAGGAACTTTTCATTTTTAGGGGGCAACTGATTATGCCTTAAAGGTCATAGGCAAAGGTTTTCAATTTATGCACATTTGAAACTTTATATGTTAAAAAACCCTCTGTAATTTTCTTCTGGTCCCAATTACTCAATCGTTAATAAGTAATAATTAAAATAAGTTAGCGCGGATCGCGGCGAATTTCTGCTCGGCGATTTTCGTGACCACTCACCGCGTGATATCATTCATGGCAAACAAACCGCTTGAGTTGAGTCCACTTCAGTTTATTTGCATTGCCGTTCGGCTTGAGTGCAGACGTGCGTTCCGGAATTTCCGAAGAAAAAAACATGCCTTATTGTTGTGCAGTGAATTGTAACAACGGGACCGGTTCAGGAAGAAGTTTTTACCTTTTACCGAGAGAGGAGAAGAGGCGGAGAGAGTGGATTGTGTGCGTGAAGCGAGAGGGTTGGCAGCCGGGTAAATACGCCACTCTGTGCTCCGATCGCTTTGAGGGCGGAGCATTGATTCATTTTTGAAGAATCCTCATCTGTTGGAGAGTTTAGGTGTCAGTGTCGGACAGAGAAGGCTCAAACCTGACGCTGTTCCGACAAAATTCGAGCACAAAATCAAGCAGTCAAAGAAGAAACGGAGCAGCGACGCTCAAGCAAAGAGGAGAAGATTGGCGGTAAACATTTTTACCTTTACTTGCAATTGACAAGTCAAGAATCCTGAGGGATCCTGTACAATCATTGTGGAAATGAGACAAAGGGATATTTCCTCGCTTAGAGTCAGCTATAAATAGTATAATGCTTGTATTACTATTAGCAATATATTATATTAGCAATATAAACGAATCCACATTATATTATAGAAATTGTGTGTGCGCCCGTGCGGTTTAATTATTCTTCAAAAGGACTCTTATTTAGTATTACGATGAAAGTAGGAATTTATCATAACTACCAGGATAAATCGTTTGGGTGCGAGTCTTGTTGAGGTCCGGGGTCGCCGCGATCAGAGTCGGCTGAGTCGCTGTCCGATTCCGTGGCCGCACGGTCAAACCAGTGAGCCACGTTCACCGATTGCTTCGCAACGGCAGTAGGTTCATAGATATACGGTTTCACCTCTTGATATTCAATTTGAAGAGTTCCTACTTCAAAATCGCTATCGCTTTCAGACATTTTACACAACCTCTCACGACCAAAGTCCGTACACGTGTGCTCGGTTCGCAAGTAAACACAGACCTGCTCCCAGTCTGTTTGCCTTGAATGGAATCACGACGACGGGCCCCTGGCGGTAAAAGTGCGCGTAAGTGAGATGGAAACAAACCTTCGGAACTTGCGCAAACCAGTATATTTTAAATATTTTTTTGGGGGGGCTTTTTCACCTTTTATTGGATAGGACAGTGTAGAGACAGGACAGGAAATGATTGGGAGAGAGAGACGGGGAGGGATCGGGAAATAAATGACCTCGGGTCAGAATCGAACCCAGGTCCCCGGATTTATGGTATGGCGCCTTAGCCACCTGAGCTACGACGCCCCACAAACCAGTATATTTTAACCGTTTTATTCAATTTTAGGGTGCAAATTAAATTAGACACCAGGAAGATTGAATTCGCTTTTTGGGTCGTTCTTCTAGAAAATAAAGTTGATATTCTACCGCACGTTTCACCTCCGACCCTTGCCTATGACCTTTAATCCTGTGCAGGTGCGAGTCGTTTATGGCGTGTGAGAGTCTGCTTGGCGTGTGCACTGTCTGGAGCACACCGAAGAGTCTATCTGATGAACGCGCCAAGGCGCGCAGGTCTGACACTCTTGCACGAAACTAGTATAAAAGTTAATGTAGATATAAATATCTTATGCCAAATTATTATGGCATGTGGGCGGCACGGTGGTGTAGTGGTTAGCGCTGTCGCCTCACAGCAAGAAGGTCCTGGGTTTGAGCCCCGGGGCCGGCGAGGGCCTTTCTGTGCGGAGTTTGCATGTTCTCCGCGTGGGTTTCCTCCGGGTGCTCCGGTTTCCCCCACAGTCCAAAGACATGCAGGTTAGGTTAACTGGTGACTCTAAATTGACCGTAGGTGTGAATGTGAGTGTGAATGGTTGTCTGTGTCTATGTGTCAGCCCTGTGATGACCTGGCGACTTGTCCAGGGTGTACCCCGCCTTTCGCCCGTAGTCAGCTGGGATAGGCTCCAGCTTGCCTGCGACCCTGTAGAAGGATAAAGCGGCTAGAGATAATGAGATGAGATGAGATTATGGCATGTTACAAAAAATAAAGAAAAAAATCAGTCCTCGTCTCCAATTTACGAGTCCGAATGCAGTTAATGCACGAGTCTGAGTCCAAGTCATCAGTGCTTAAGTCCAAGTTGAATCCGAGTCCTGGACTTGAGTACTACAAGCCTGATCGAAGTATCAAAAAAAAAAAAAAAAGCATATAATGACGGATTACCTTTTTTTGTACCTGCTGAGTGTCTTGGCTCTGAAAATGTTTTGCTAGCTTTTTGCTAACAAAAGGTGCTGAACTCTACAAATGACAAACTTCCAGGTTCAGATTTCCAACTTCTGAGTAAAGATGAATGCAGTCCAAGTCATAGATTAACACAGGGAGGAGAATGAGAACAGAAGGGTACCAGAACAACCTCATTTAATAACTGTCCGAAGGTTAGAGAAGCAGCCTTGGGCCCAAAGCGTTGCTGGATTGAGTCCTGGGATTGGCAGGAGTTGAGTAAATGAACAGCACTTCCCCTCCCTCTGTATCATGGCTGAAGTGCCCTTGAGCAAGGCCCCTAACCCCCAACTGCTCCCTGGGTGCTGTTGCGTACGGTAGCTGCCCACTGCTCGGTGTATGTGTGTGCGCTCATTGTTTCAGATGGGTTAAATGCAAAGGAGGAATTTCACTGTGCTTGAGGTTACATGTGACAAAAATAAAGGTTTCTTCTTCTTAAGAAAGCAGATTGAACTAAGACATCGTTCCAACTCTCGCCCTGGTGCAGCTGCGCTGGATATATATACACTACCGTTCAAAAGTTTGGGGTCACCCACCCAGACAGTTTTGTGTTTTCCATGAAAAGTCACACTTTTATTTACCACCATAAGTTGTAAAACGAATAGAAAATATAGTCAAGACATTTTTCTGGCCATTTTGAGCATTTAATCGACCCCACAAATGTGATGCTCCAGAAACTCAATCTGCTCAAAGGAAGGTCAGTTTTATAGCTTCTCTAAAGAGCTCAACTGTTTTCAGCTGTGCTAACATGATTGTACAAGGGTTTTCTAATCATCCATTAGCCTTCTGAGGCAATGAGCAAACACATTGTACCATTAGAACACTGGAGTGAGAGTTGCTGGAAATGGGCCTCTATACACCTATGGAGATATTGCACCAAAAACCAGACATTTGCAGCTAGAATAGTCATTTACCACATTAGCAATGTATAGAGTGGATTTCTGATTAGTTTAAAGTGATCTTCATTGAAAAGAACAGTGCTTTTCTTTCAAAAATAACGACATTTCAAAGTGACCCCAAACTTTTGAACGGTAGTGTATCAAAACAGATTTGACTTGCAGATGCTTTACATTCATAAAACCTCAATAAACACAAAGTAAGGTGTAAGGTAAACGCAAAACACATTAAAAATCTGACAAATTATTTCCAGTTTATTAAAACCTAGTGTTGTGTATCAAAATAACTCGAGAAAATCTGTTATAGAAAATAAAAAATGTCTGATGAGATGAGTCCTCTGATTGGTAAAGCATCACTACTGCTTATAAACTGTCCTTCGCCTGCTGATTATCTTGTTTTCCGTGTTATAAATGTTTACTTCTTTCAGAGATCAGACAGTACAAATACCCCAAACCTGCACACCCTGGCCACTTCCTGTTATTCTGTCTCTGGAAATATCTGATTCTGAGAATTTAAATATCACAGGTTAAACGTGTAGTTCTGCTCACTCGCTGAACTCAACACCTGCTTCTGTGATGTAAAACACGCATCGATGAACACCTTTAGTCCTTACAGTGTTACATGCCACTGAGAAAAGTTGCTTGTGGTCCTCAGATACACCACTCTGGTCACTTTTTGAGAACAGAAGTCTGTGTGTGAGTATTTTTTGCCAGGCTCGGCAGAGATACTGCTTGTCGAAGTCTGAGCTGCATTTCCATGAAGGAGTGGATGCGCTCGGCTCTGACGATCCAGACGCTGTCGAGCTGGATGAATAATTCCTCATAACAGCATGCGTGCTGGCAAAAACAACAACGCCGTAATCTCTCCTGAGCCTATCCAGGATCTCGGTGCACTTCCGCAGGTTGGCTTCCTGCCGAGCCAAGCTGTCACCTCCGTTAGCGCGGTCTATCCAGTAGAAGGCGGAGATGCTGTCTATGACGAGCAGGCAGAGGGCGGGCCGGCTGCATAGGATCCCCTCCAGATAATGTAGTGTGAGGACGAGCTGGAAGGAGCTGGAGCAGTGGAGCACGGAGAGGCGACCCAGGCTGGAACGGACCACCTGCTCAACCTCGCTCTCTGGCAGTGATGAGGTCAGACGGGCCTCGAGGATGCTCACCAGACGCAGCATGTCGAAGTGGTAGTCTGTGTCGATGAAGACGACCTCCACCTCCAGGCCTCTGCTGTGTGTGGGGAGGATGCAGCGGCTCAGAAGGTGGTACAACATCTCTGTCTTACCACTCCCTTCTACTCCGTGAAACTCGATGACATCACCTGGAGGTGAACAATCAAAAGAAAAAAAAACAACATAAAAATAGGTTAATGATAAGTCCTTCAGTTTCAACCTGACAGATGGATGGATGGATGGATGGATGGTAATGTGAAAAATATTATATATGGCAAGTATTTCAGTTTTTATTGTATGGTTGGTTAGTTGGATGATAGGTTGGTTGATTGGTTGGATGGATTTGTTGGTTGGATGATTAGTTGGATGGATTGGTTGACAGAATGGATGGTAATGTGAAAAATATGGCAAGTGTTTCAGTTTCTATTGTATGGCTGGTTGGATGGATGATTGGTTGGTTGGATGAATGGACAGATTTGTTGGTTGGATGGATGGATGATTGGTTGGTTGGATGAATGGACAGATTTGTTGGTTGGATAGATGGATGGATGGATGGATGATTGGTTGGATGGATGATTAGTTGACTGGTTGGATGTATGGATGGATGATTGGTTGACTGGTAATGTGAAAAATATGGCAAGTATTTCAGTTTCTATTGGTTGGTTGGGTGGATGGCTGGATGATTGGTTGGATGGCTGGATGATTTGTTGGTTGGATGGATTTGTTGGTTGGGTGGATGATTTGCTGGATGATTTGTTGGTTGGATGGATGGATGGATTTGTTGGTTGGGTGAATGATTTGTTGGATGGCTGGATGATTTGTTGGTTGGATGGATTTGTTTGGGTGGATGATTTGTTGGATGGCTGGATGATTTGTTGGTTGGATGGATGGATGATTTGTTGGTTGGATGGATTTGTTTGGGTGGATGATTTGTTGGATGGCTGGATGATTTGTTGGTTGGATGGATGGATGGATTTGTTGGTTGGGTGGATGATTTGTTGGATGGCTGGATGGATTTGTTGGATGGCTGGATGATTTGTTGGTTGGATGGATGGATTTGTTGGTTGGGTGGATGATTTGTTGGATGGATGGATGATTTGTTGGTTGGATGATTGGTTGGTTGGAAACGTAAAAAGCTAGGCGATTACAAAGCATTTCAGTTTCTACTGTACGGACATTGACTGTTTGGACAGAGGAATGAATGAAAATGCAAAAAAAAAAGTTATGACAAGTGTCTCACTTTCTATTGTATGGTTGGACGGATGGATTGTTTGGATGGAGGGATGGATTCACAGACAGTAAGGTTGGATGATGGTAATGTAAAAAAAATAATTAATGACAAGTATTTCAGTTTGTGGATGGATGAATAGATGGATGGATCAATGGATGTTTGGTTGGAAGAACAGATGTGTGGGTGGATGTTTGGTTGGGGACAGAAATAGTTAATGACAAATGCTTGAGTTTCTATTGTTTGGCTGGATGGATGTTTGCTTGTATGAATGAATGTATCGATAAAGTGATGGATAGATGAATGGATTGTAAGCTCTCTGGATGAATGGATGGATTTCAGTTTCCACATTGTAATGGAAGCAGGTGGAATTTTTATTCAGTTACCTTGAGCTGGACCACCGTTTACAGGAAAAATGTGCTGATCGATGTCTTTGAGTGATCGTCTCCCCTCGATCCTGGCTAACAACTGTAAATGACATGAAGTGTCTGAGTAATAAACTGCAAGGTCAGCAACGTTAATCAGGGTGATGCACTTTCAGGTTCTCCCATTTACATGACAGTGGAGGGATTGGCTGTGTTAAATGACCCCAAGGTGTGAATGTGTGCATCAGTGTGTGTGTGTGTGTGCGCACGCGCATGTGATGAATAAGCTTTGGATTCACCATGACCCTGATCAGGATAACGCTGCTAGTGAAAATGAATGAATGAACGAAAGAGTTAATGAATTAATTAACATACTGCTGTTTTACTGACAGTTTTAATCAAACCTATATAATACCCTTTCAAATTATCTGTATTTCTACATAAATATGACCTAAAACATCATCGCGTTTTTCATCACATCATCAGAAAGCTTAAAAAGTAGATAAAAAGAACCCGATTAAACAAATGAGAGGAAAATATTATACAAATATATTGTACTTGGCCATTTATTTATTGAGGAAAATGATCCAATATTACATATCTGTGAGTGGCAAAAGTATGTGAACCTCTAGGATTAGCAGTTAATTTGAAGGTGAAATTAGAGTCAGGTGCTTTCAATCAATGGGATGACAATCAGGTGTGAGTGGGCACCCTGTTTTATTTAAAGAACAGGAATCTATCAAAGTCTGAGCTTCACAACACATGTTTGTGGAAGTGTATCATGGCACGAACAAAGGAGATTTCTGAGGACCTCAGAAAAAGCATTGTTGATGCTCATTAGGCTGGAAAAGGTCACAAAACCATCTCCAGAGCTTTTGGACTCCACCATTCCACAGTCAGACAGATGGAGGAAATTCAAGATCACTGTGACCTTCTCCAGGAGTGGACCATCAAAGATCACTCCAAGAGCAAGGCGTGTAATAGTCTACGAGGTCCCAAAGAACCCAGAGTAACTTCTAAGCAACTGAAGGCCTCTCTCACATTGGCTAATGTTAATGTTCATGAGTCCACCATCAGGAGAACACTGAACAACAATGGTGTACATGGCAGGGTTACAAGGAGAAAGCTCCTGCTCTCCAAAAAAGAACATTGCTGCCTGGATACAGTTTGTGAAAGATCACATGGACAAGCCAGAAGGCTATCGTAAAAATTTTATGGATGTATCAGAGCAAAATATAACTTTTTGGTTTAAAGGAGAAGTGTTATATTTGGAGAAAGGAAAATGCTGCACTCCAGCAGAAGATCCTTGCCATTGTTGTAGTCGAGTCACTAAACCTCGAGTCCGAGTCCAGTCTCGAGTCCCCAGTGTTCAAGTCCGAGAACAAGACTCCACCTGCACCATGTGACGGTGGCTGTTGCTGCCTTTATGTGAAAGCGTCTCTGCTACTGTGTTGGACTAACGTTACTGCTTGACTGCCCCGTTTTAGTTAATAGGCTACAGATAAAAAGCTTGTTCATCACTCAGCAAGCCCCGCCCACTATCAACAGGGCAAATAACATGAGAGAGGGTTAACACTAGCTAGTTCATCGCTCAGCAAGCTCCGCCCACTATCAACAGTGCAATGAACATAGTGTGTCACTTCCTTCTCTGGGTGGAGTCTTACCAAATGACGATTGAAGTTCAAGGTTGTCCCCGTCGTCTCCTCAATAGTTCTTCTACATATGGAACACATAGCAGTGCATTTTTTCCCACTGCATGAGAAGTCTGTATAAGCAAAGCTTCGGACAATCCTGGGACGTTCTCTCCAGGCATTTTAGGACCATTAATGTTAGTTTGTTCCTGAACATGACGTATGAACAGGTGAATGTGCATTCTCTTGCACAAAATTAGTATAAAATTAATGTAGATATAAATATCTTACGCCAAATTATTATGGCATGTTACAAAAAAATTAAGAAAAAAAATCCAAGTCCTCATCTCCAATTTACGAGTCCAAATGCAGTTAATGCACGAGTCCGAGTCATCAGTGCTCCAGTACAAGTCAAATCATGAGTCTTTAAAATTAGTCAGACTCGAGTACTACAAGCCTGGTCCTTACACCATCTGTGAAACATGGTGGTGGTAGGATCATGGTTTGGGCCTATTTTGCTGCATCTGGACCAGAATGACTTGATGGAACAACAACTTCTGTATTATTCTGGTGAATTCTAACGGAAAATATCAGGACATCTGTCCGTGAACTGAATCTCAAGTGAAGGTGGGTCAGGCAGCAAGACAGCGACCCGAAACAGACAAGAACGGTTAAAGAAGAATAAAATTAATGTTCTGGAATGGCCGAGTCAAAGTCGTGACTTTAATCCAATAGAAATGTTGTGTGAAAAGTTTGTGTGAAAAAGAAACCCAACAACCCCCTAGAGATAAAGCTGCTCTGTACAGAGGAACAGGACAACATTCCTCCATGCTGACATGCAGGATCTGATCAACGGTGACAGGAAGTGTTTTAGTTGCAGTTACTCCTGCACAAGAGATACTGAAAGCAAAGGCTCACATACTTTTGGTACTCACTGATACAGTGGTGCTTGAAAGTTTGTGAACCCTTTAGAATTTTCTATATTTCTGCATAAATATGACCTAAAACGTCATCAGATTTTCACACAAGTCCTAAAAGTAGATAAAGAGAACCCAGTTAAACAAATGAGACAAAAATATTATACTTGGTCATTTATTTATTGAGGAAAATGATCCAATATTACATATCTGTGAGTGGCTAAAGTACGTGAACCTCTAGGATTAGCAGTTAATTTGAAGGTGAAATTAGAGTCAGGTGTTTTCAATCAATGGGATGACAATCAGGTGTGAGTGGGCACCCTGTTTTATTTAAAGAACAGGGATCTATCAAAGTCTGATCTTCACAACACGTTTGTGGAAGTGAATCATGGCATGAACAATGGAGATTTCTGAGGACCTCAGAAAAAGCGTTGTTGATGCTCATCAGGCTGGAAAAGGTTACAAAAACATCTCTAAAGAGTTTGGACTCCACCAATCCACAGTCAGACAGATTGTGTACAAATGGAGGAAATTCAAGACCAACAAAGATCAGGAGTGGTCAACCAACAAAGATCACTCCAAGAGCAAGGCGTGTAATAGTCAGTGAGGTCACAAAGGACCCCAAGGTAACTTCTAAGCAGCTGAAGGCCTCTCTCACATTGGCTAATGTTAATGTTCATGAGTCCACCATCAGGAGGACACTGAACAACAATGGTGTGCATGGCAGGGTTGCAAGGAGAAAGCCACTGCTCTCCAAAAAGAACATTGCTGCTCGTCTGCAGTTTGCTAAAGATCATGTGGACAAGCCAGAAGGCTATTGGAAAAATGTTTTGTGGACAGATGAGACCAAAATAGAACTTTTTGGTTTAACTGAGAAGCGTTATGTTTGGAGAAAGGAAAACACTGCATTCCAGCATAAGAACCTTATCCCATCTGTGAAACATGGTGGTGGTAGTATCATGGTTTGGGCCTGTTTTGCTGCATCTGGGCCAGGACGGCTTGCCATCATTGATGGAACAATGAATTCTGAATTATACCAGCAAATTCTAAAGGAAAATGTCAGGACATCTGTCCATGAACTGAATCTCAAGAGACGGTGGGTCATGCAGCAAGACAACGACCCTAAGCACACAAGTCGTTCTACCAAAGAATGGTTAAAGAAGAATAAAGTTAATGTTTTGGAATGGCCAAGTCAAAGTCCTGACCTTAATCCAATGGAAATGTTGTGGAAGGACCTGAAGCGAGCAGTTCATGTGAGGAAACCCACCAACATCCCAGAGTTGAAGCTGTTCTGTACGGAGGAACGGGCTAAAATTCCTCCAAGCCGGTGTGCAGGACTGATCAACAGTTACCGGAAACGTTTAGTTGCAGTTATTGCTGCACAAGGGGGTCACACCAGATACTGAAAGCAAAGGTTCACATACTTTTGCCACTCACAGATATGTAATATTGGATCATTTTCCTCAATAAATAAATGACCAAGTATAATATTTTTGTCTATTTGTTTAACTGGGTTCTCTTTATCTACTTTGAGGACTTCTGTGAAAATCTGATGATGTTTTAGGTCATATTTATGCAGAAATATAGAAAATTTTAAAGGGTTCACAAACTTTCAAGCACCACTGTATGTGTCTGGATTATTTTAAGAAAGAAAAGAAAGAAAGCACAACTTTATTCATCACACACTTGTGAAATTCCTCTCTGCATTTAACCCATCTGAAGCAGTGAACACATACACACACCCAGAGCAGTGGGCAGCCATGCTAACAGCACCCGGGGAGCAGTTGGGAGTTGAATTAGGTTCCTCGCTCAAGGGCCCCTCAGCCCAAGGCCGTCCCATATTAACCTAACCGCATGTCTTTGGACTGTGGAGGAAACCCACGCAGATACGGGGAGAACATGCAAACTCCACACAGAAAGGCCCCTGCTCGAACCAAGAACCTTCTTGCTGTGAGGCAACCGTGCTAACCACTACACCACCATGTCACCCTATCTAGTTTCCTAAATAGATAGATAGATGGATGGATGGATAGATAGATAGATGAATGAATGACTGACCAAGTATATAGGACTTGTGTGAAAACCTGACAATGTTTTAGATCATTTATGCAGAAATAAAGAAAATTCACAAGGGTCAACAAACCGTCAAGCACCATCTTGTGATATGATGATATTTTGATCATATCGCCCACCCCTATGCTCAAGTAATTTCCCACACAGATGTGTTACAGATGTGTTCACCAATAACTAACTGGCTAATGAGTGTGACTATTAGTCTATTAACCCTCTATCCTGGCAAATCACTAGATATTACGCCTAAATAACGTACAGCACACAGTAACAATATAAAATATATTATTTTATATTTTATATAGTAGTGAGATCATATAATATTGAGGATGTTGATTCTATCTTCTATTAAAAAAAACAAAAAAAACTCTCCTGTGACTTGATTTCATGTTGAACACATGCAGTTTTTGTCTTTACAGGTCGAATACTTATTAATAAACATAGAAATCATATAAAACTTGCCTTTTTTAATTATGAAAATTAATAAATAAAGTATATAACAATAATAATGTGTCTCTTTACCTGTGCCCCATTTTCAGCCATCCTAACCCGACCTGTCATCTCATCTCTCACTACTGTAAACCAGCTGCTCTGCGCATGCGCACTACGGATTCCCGGTTGGGGGGGCGGGGTGTGAGAGAATAGCTACTTCCGGGTAAATAATGCATAACTAATCAAAACAAAGTAAAAATATAGATAGATAGATAGATAGATAGATAGATGTGTTAATATGCACAAATGTTTCCTGTTTTAAATATAATTATACATGATGTGTAAAAGTACGACACAAATATACTGCGCATGCGCGATATCTAAACCCTTCTCAGCTCAACTCCACACAGTCACATGCTGCAGCTCCAAGACCCTTAGGCAGCCATAGCGTTTGCCTGAATGAAAAGAACACCAGTATGTGATTTTATTTTATTTTATTTTTAATTTTTGATTTTATTATTAGGTTAAATGCAGTACAGACAAATATGAACATGGCATAAAAACCAGGATCACACAAAAAAGTGTGAACACTTGTTTCCATTGTGGTCCCAGAGACTTCTCACAGACAGCCATGGTTACTATACTAAGTAGATACCCAAACTATAAAAAATAATAAAGTAATAATAATAAAAAAAAAAATAAAAATAAGGGTGGTGTAGTGGTTAGCGCTGTCGTCTCACAGCAAGAAGGTCCGGGTTCGAGCCCCGTGGCCGGCGAGGGCCTTTCTGTGCGGAGTTTGCATGTTCTCCCCGTGTCCGCGTGGGTTTCCTCCGGGTGCTCCGGTTTCCCCCACAGTCCAAAGACATGCAGGTTAGGTTAACTGGTGACTCTAAATTGACCGTAGGTGTGAATGTGAGTGTGAATGGTTGTCTGTGTCTATGTGTCAGCCCTGTGATGACCTGGCGACTTGTCCAGGGTGTACCCCGCCTTTCGCCCGTAGTCAGCTGGGATAGGCTCCAGCTTGCCTGTGACCCTGTAGAACAGGATAAAGCGGCTAGAGATAATGAGATGAGATGAGAAAATCAGGGCAGTATGGTGGTGTAGTGGTTAGCACTGTCACCTCACAGCAAGAAGGTTCTGGTTTCGTGGCCAGCGAGGGCCTTTCTGTGTGGAGTTTGCATGTTCTCCCCGTGTCAAGTCAAGTTTATTTGTATAGCGCTTTTAACAATAAACATTGTTGCAAAGCAGCTTTACGGAATTTGAACGTCTTAAAATATGAGCTAATTTTATCCCTAATCTATCCCCAATGAGCGAGCCTATGGCGACGGTGGCAAGGAAAAACTCCCTCAGACAACATGAGGAAGAAACCTCGAGAGGAGCCAGACTCAAAAGGAAACTCATCCCCATCCGGACAACATGACTATAACATTAACAGTCCTAACATAAAGTCAGCTTCATTGATGCTATAACCCCCCCCACGGACAGAAACCCGAGCGCAAAACTGTTCACGACAACCGTAGTCCCAAAGTCAGCAAGTCAACTGCAGTCCCCAGCCACAAAAGCACCACTGCAAGAGTCCAGAGTGTCCTCCAGGCACGACCCCCAACTGTCCACATGGGGCCGCCCTCCACAGGAGCTATGTGATGAGACTCCAACCAGACACAGGACACCAGGATGGATCAGGCAGGTCCGAGGAGCTGCCTGATCCCACACGGACATGGGGAGAACATGCAAACTCCGCACAGAAAGGCCCTCGCCGGCCACGGGGCTCGAACCCGGACCTTCTTGCTGTGAGGCGACAGCGCTAACCACTACACCACCGTGCCGCCCCGAAATTAATTAATTATCTTTTTATTTCCAGATATTTATAGTTATTTCTGAATTAAACTGAAACTTCACAAAAGTCACATAAATCTAATAATTCATCCAGGGTGAGAGTAAAATGACAGCGGTTACATATCGCCCCCTGCTGGTTAAACCACAAAACTATTGGAAAAAAAATCCCAAAATAAACAACTAAAATAAAAGCTTTGTGTTTTAATGACCGGTAAATACATGAAAAACCCCCAATATTATCCCACATGAGGTTAAAAAAGCATGCATTTATTCTCCAAAACACACAAAATGTCACAAGTACTGTATTATTCCTTGATATTTTTAGTTTTTTTAGCTTTATTTGATGATTTGAACATTATTTTGAAATCTCTTTTTGTGATCTATCCATTAGAACATTTTAATAGGCTCTAATGGTGACTGTCTGTGATGTTTTTCCAGCTTGCCTTACTGAGTGTCCCAGTGATGCAGTCCAGAGGAGTGGGGCTGGTAGGGGGTAAAGGCAGGATTTAGGACACAGGACAGATCAGTGTGTGTGTGTGTGTGTGTTTCATGCTCTGCAGTGGAGGAAGGCAGAGGAATATCTGTGTGCAGAAGAGCACCAGGGATTATTTTTGGCAGATGAGGAGGGTTTCTATTTCTGTTCTTTGCCTTTGACTCAGGAAGCAGTCAGTGTGTGATGGGAGAAAGAGAAAAGAAACAGTGTGTGAGCCATAAACCAGTGTGAGAGTCATCTGAGTAAAAGGTATTTATTATTATTATTATTATTATTATAGAGAGAGAGAGAGAGAGAGACACTGACTGACACACACACACACACACACACACACACACACACACACACACACAGAGAGAGAGAGAGAGAGAGACTATTTAAAAGTGCGTCAGTGTGAAAAGGTGTGTGTGTGTGTTTTCATCCTCAGAGTGTCAGGACATGGCAGTGCCTTTACCTCCTTGTGTCATTGATTATGGGACTGGGTGAGTTGGGATATCTCACACACTCACACACTATTCTGAGCCGTATTCACTGCTGATCTGAGATATTACTCAGACCTCAGATGGAACTCCAGACTCAGAAGTTGAGTAAGAGTTGTTAGCACTGTCGCCTCACAGCAAGAAGGTCCGGGTTCGAGCCCCGTGGCCGGCGAGGGCCTTTCTGTGCGGAGTTTGTATGTTGTCCGCGTGGGTTTCCTCCGGGTGCTCCGGTTTCCCCCACAGTCCAAAGACATGCAGGTTAGGTTAACTGGCGACTCTAAATTGACCGTAGGTGTGAATGTGAGTGTGAATGGTTGTCTGTGTCTATGTGTCAGCCCTGTGATGACCTGGCGACTTGTCCAGGGTGTACCCCGCCTTTCGCCCGTAGTCAAGTCAAGTTTATTTGTACAGCGCTTTTAACAATAAACATTGTCGCAAAGCAGCTTTACAGAATTTGAATGACTTAAAACATGAGCTAATTTTATCCCTAATCTATCCCCAATGAGCAAGCCTGTGGCGACGGTGGCAAGGAAAAACTCCCTCAGACGACATGAGGAAGAAACCTCGAGAGGAACCAGACTCAAAAGGGAACCCATCCTCATTTGGGCAACAACAGACAGCCTGACTATAATATTAACAGTTTTAACATGAGGACAGTTTCGTTGATGTTATAACTCTTCATTGATGGAAACTTGAGTGCAAAACTGTTCATGATAACTGCAGTCCTAAAGTTAGCAAGACAACTGTAGTCCTCAGCCATAAAAGCATTACTGTAAGAGTCCAGAGCGTCCTCCAGGTGTGACTTTCAACTGTCCTCATGGGGCCGTCCTTCACAGGAGCGATGCGATAAAACTCCGACCAGACACAGGGCACCAGGATGGATCAAGCAGGTCCGAGGGGCAGAAGAGGCCAGCATCTCAATCCCAGGACCAACATGTAACTCAGAGGGACAGATTGGGGGGGAAGAGAGAGAGAAAGAAAACACATGTTGTTAGGTATGCCCTAAAAATGACAAGTATTAAATCTGTGTAGTAGGCTTGCAGAGACGAGAGTCTTTACATCAGGCATAACACACAACAATGGCATGTTAATATGGTAAAAAATATATCATGACCTGCTCTGGCTGGATGCTGGGATAGGCTGGATCCTGTAGTCAGCTGGGATAGGCTCCAGCTTGCCTGTAGGACAGGATAAACAGCTACAGATAATGGATGGATGGAGTAAGAGTTGTGCATATGTGGGCGGAGTTTGCATAAACAGGGGCGTGTCTCATGTAAACATGATTCTGAACATTTGATTTCACCACAATGTGTCACACATGTGGCTGTAAAACACAACACAACACAACACAACACAAAATACCATTTAAACGTTAAAGAGGGTATATTAAGCCTAAAGGTTAGAGAAGCAGCTTTGGGACCACAAAGTTGCTAGTTCAATTCCCTGGATCAGCAGGGAAAGCACTTAACTGCTCCCCAGGCTGCTCTGGATGTGTCGTATGTCACTCTGTATAAGAGTGTCTGCTAAACACCGTTAATGTAATATTATTTAAAAAAAAAACCCTCAAAACACCTCATCATTCTGGAACTAACAGTTCCCTGGGAAGAGCGTCTTGAGGAGGCCAATGAGAGGAAAAGAGCCAAGTACCAGGAGCTGGTGGAGGAGTGCAGGGAGAGAGGTTGGAGAACCTTCTACGAGCCCATAGAAGTCGGCTGTAGGGGTTTTGCAGGGCGCTCCCTCTGCAAAGTCCTGAGCCGCTTGGGCATTGTAGGAGCAGCTAAGAAGAGGGCCATTGCATCCGCAAGCGAAGCCGCAGAGAAAGCCACACGGTGGCTTTGGATTAAAAGGGGTGATCCATGGACTGCTACTGGGACGCAAGTCGGGGCTTGATCAACCCCGGCTGGGTCGCCTGGGTGAGGGTGTATGATGTTGCAAGACCCGAAACACCCGAGGACCCCAGGATACATCACTGAGGATGCGTCCCAGTGCATCCATGAGGTGTTTCTAGCATAGTTAAAAAAAAAAAAAAACTCACTTTTTCAGTGCTTGTGCACACACGTGAGTATCTGCAGCCACGCACTCTGAAATAAGACCCCCTGTTAGTTTGCTTTGGGCTTCTATTTCAGAAAACACGACCATCAACAAGCCGTTCAGATCTGACTCCTGTTTCTATGTCACAAGTGGAGCTCATTAGAATTACCCCGCCCCCTCATTTGAGTATCTCCACCCACTTGTGCACCAGACCTGCTAGGATAATGTCAAAGTGAGTTGAAGCATGCGAACTGCCCTGTTATTGGCTGTACAGAGCAGCACACAGCGTTACATCGACCCTCAGCCTCAGGCGACAGAAGAGCTGAGTGGATCGAGTTTATTTTTAATACCAGTGTCCCAGTTACAGTCGGAAAAACCCTGTTCATGTGTTCTAACCATTTCTTAAGAAAAAAAATAATAATAAGCTTTATTTATACAGGGGACACACTTGGGCACAGTTGTTCTCCCAGGCGCCTCGATAAAAAATAAAATCATAATGAATAAAATAAATTACACTTGTTGACAGCATGAGATACGAGATCAAAACGATTCAGTAGTGACTCTATTAACCTCCTAAGGCCCAAGCTGTTTTTTTTTTTTTACATGCATTTTTTATTTCTCTTTGCTATTTGGGCTTATTAGAACCTGATTAGAATAAAAACTAAGCATCATCTTTTGATAAGATGTACTTTTAGAGAAAAAGTATGTCCACATATGTGGATTCTTGTTCCGAATTTCCATAAAGTGCTGTCCACGCGTGTGACCGCTAAGCCCTAGGAGGTTAAATATATATGTAATAGTAGCTATAAGGAAATAATTAACTTTTAAATTTATATCGTATAGACGTTGAGTCCGAGTTCTGTATGTCTCGGGGGATCGAGTCCTACAGTTCTATACTTGTATATTTAAACGTGCACTTTAATGTACAGACTGGATTCCTAACCTGGGTCAGGACAATGTTCCTAAAAAAGGATCAATACCAACTGTCTTTAGCCAAACTACAGACGAGGGAAATGTGAGTATGTATCTAAAAAAGAATCATGCTGCGAGTTCCTATGGCTGTTTAGCTCGAGCTAATGCTTAGAGCTGAGGTGGTAGGTGTATGCTAATTTTGTGGAAGGTTATTGGGATTATTTGCTGCTGGATCCACAATATCATTAACGCTCAACAGTTGCCATGGTAGCACAAAGCCACAATCTTGCCAACACATCTGGCCGCCATCTTACCACTCACATTGCATGGATTTCGTTTGTGTTAAACCCAGACGTGGACAAAGTACCCAACTTCATTACTTACGTCAAAGTACAGATCCTGCTGGTCAAATGTGACTCCGATACAAGTGAAAGTTGTCCAGTCAAATTTTTACTTCAGTTAAAGTACTGAAGTACTTGCTTTTAAAAATACTTAAGTATTAAAAGTATATTTTCTCTCAACGCATCGTTGTATTATTGCCACGATGCTTACAAAACCTAACGCCGTTACCAAAGACAGAAATGTGAATTCACAAAATGAACGCATGCCGTGCCATCATGGTGGTTTAACGTTAAGCTAGCTAGTCAGTGAAGCTCCACCTGACATGCTAGCAAACTCTTTTCAAACTCAAAATCATATTGGGTAGCTAACGCTACTGGAAAATAAATTGCTACATTCTGTTTATTTGGCAAGATTATGCTGAAACATATTTCTGAAAGGACTTCAGATAAGTTAACGTTATTCATGTTAGCGTAACTCTGTTTTTACATGCTAACTAACAGTGTCCACGTTAACTAGCTATGTGTTAACGTGTTAACGGCAACTTGGCAGGCAAATCCATAGAAAGTCATTTGGCTAACCAGACTGCATAGCTACGTTTGCAACATTATCGCTCGCTCTAAAAGCACAGACAACTTCACTGCAAGCTTTCTCTTGGAATAAGACATTTATATCCCTCAATATGCTCCCACAGGTCAGACGGCGAGTTTTTGCAGGCTGTGATGTGGTTCGTTTTCGGCAATCAAAGCAAACATTTAAAACGAAATGAATCTTTAATCCTTTCAGAAAACTGAAACATGGGTTCATGGGCCATGGGTGTGCGTGCATTCCGCAGAAGAACCGCCTCCTTCCATTCTGCCATCAACTGATCGTGTTCAAATAACGCTGCTGAGAAATCACTGAACTTGATTTTATACAGTCTGTGGACGTGACGTGACCCTAGTGATTACTGATCGGCTGTCTCAGTGTCACCTGCGGAAAAACCAATCACGTTTTAGAAAAGAAAAGAAAAAGACATCCACTTTCAAACCCGCTTCATAGTAACGAGGAGCTTGATAGAAATGTAGTGGAGTGAAAAGTACAATATTTGTCTTTCAAATGGAGTGAAGTTAAAGTCAGAAGTTTCCAAAAAAAAAAAAAACTCAAAAAGTGTACTTAAGTACAGTACTCAAGTAAACGTACTTCGTTACTGTCCACCTCTGGATAAACCGTTGTATCCAATCAAATTTGCCTCAAGAAAAGTCTCTCCTTACTTTTTTCCCTTTCATTACCTCCTCTTATTTTCTCACTTTTACCCACATTCCTTACATATCTTTATCATGCCCCGCTTCGCTGTTATTGTTTTTTATGCCTCCGCCACCGTAAGGTGCAGGAGGCATTATGTTTTCCGGTTGTCCGTCTGTCCGTGCGCCCATCCGTCCCGAAACTTTGTGAACGCGATATCTCAAAGGCTAATGAAAGGAATTTCACCAAACTTTCACCATTTGTGCGCTTTGGGACAAACATGAACTGATTAGATTTTGAGATCAAAAGGTCTAAGGTCAAGGTCACTGTGAGGTCAAATGTCTGTCTGAAAACCTTGTGGACACAATATCTCCAAGGCGAATACAAGTAATTTCACCAGGTCAAGATTACTGTGAGGTCAAATGTCCATCCCCAAATCACAACTTAATAAGGCGTGTAGTCTACCGGGCGGAGGCATCCCCATCGACACCGTTGGCGTCGAGTTCTATCTAGTTTTCCCTTTTCCAGTTCAATCTCTGATCATTTTTGAAATGGCTTTTTTACGACTACAATTATTTTTACGGAGATTATCTTTCTCTTTCATATATTTCTTCTTCCTTATACAGTGGTGCTTGAAAGTTTGTGAACCCTTTAGAATTTTCTATATTTCTGCATAAATATGACCTAAAACATCATCAGATTTTCACACAAGTCCTAAAAGTAGATAAAGAGAACCCAGTTAAACAAATGAGACAAAAATATTATACTTGGTCATTTATTTATTGAGGAAAATGATCCAATATTACATATCTGTGATTGGCAAAAGTATGTGAACCTTTGCTTTCAGTATCTGGTGTGACCCCCTTGTGCAGCAATAACTGCAACTAAACGTTTGCGGTAACTGTTGATCAGTCCTGCACACCAGCTTGGAGGAATTTTAGCCCGTTCCTCCGTACAGAACAGCTTCAACTCTGGGATGTTGGTGGGTTTCCTCACATGAACTGCTCGCTTCAGGTTAGAGCCCTGCACTCCCGCGGGAGTCCCGTGGGACCCGACGCAAAGCAGTGTGGCGCGGGACAAATTTTGAAAGCTCATTGCGGGCGCGGGTGGGAGCAGGCGGGAGAGGTGATAAGCTGCAGTCCCGCTAAATAAAAACGTGTTTAAAATAAAATTTATAAATTATTAATTTATGTCTATCATATATAATTTGTGCTGGATATTTTATTTGGCATTAATAAAAACATTTTAAGATGCCTAAATTTGCGGATGTGGTCTAATCTCGCGTACGTCTCCGATTCCTTTCTGCTCTTCCGTGTTTGAGATCTCCGATCATGGCAGAAGAGCAGAGCTCCTCTAGTGAAGCTCACAGTGCTTCAGAAGTAAGTGCTGCTTTAAAAAGAGGTACATTTACCGTTAAAAAGTCAAGAGTCCTGGAATCAGACATTTGGAAGTCGTTCTCACTCGTGATTGGTTGTTTGGGAAACGCACCCCTGAATGTGAGCTGTAGATATTTATACTCAAATCCACTCAAAGTAGGGGGCGGGGCACCATCACGCTGTGTCTTTAAATTATATTAATTTCTTATAGGCCTACTTGTATTTCCTAGAATGTAAATGTGAGGAGTGACATATAAGCTATGTGCAATGTACAATATTCTTAATATCCACTGTAGATGTTGGTAGGTGTGTTGGGTATCTCTGTAAAGCCTCAGCTGCGCATGCCGCCTGGCAACGCGCACCCTCGCTACGTGCGCTAGGTGAAGGATCGGTCAGTGGAGAGCTCAGCTAAGCTCAGCATGTTTAATTCCCCAAGCCAATGACAAGAACTTTCGTGAGAAATAACGCGAACGTCTGCATCATGCGGGATTTGCGGGTGGGAGCGGGACAAAATATGGCAGGTGGGAGCGGGACTGAAAATCATAATTCTTTGCGGGAGCGGGCGGGAGCGGGACTGCACAATGTGGGAGCGGGCGGGAGCGGGACTGAAAATTCTGTCCCGCGAAGACCTCTACTTCAGGTCCTTCCACAACATTTCGATTGGATTAAGGTCAGGACTTTGACTTGGCCATTCCAAAACATTAACTTTATTCTTCTTTAACCATTCTTTGGTAGAACGACTTGTGTGCTTAGACTCGTTGTCTTGCTGCATGACCCACCTTCTCTTGAGATTCAGTTCATGGACAGATGTCCTGACATTTTCCTTTAGAATTCGCTGGTATAATTCAGAATTCATTGTTCCATCAATGATGGCATGTTGTCCTGGCCCAGATGCAGCAAAACAGGCCCAAACCTTGATACTACCACCACCATGTTTCACAGATGGGATAATGTTCTTATGCTGGAATGCAGTGTTTTCCTTTCTCCAAACATAACGCTTCTCATTTAAACCAAAAAGTTCTATTTTGGTCTCATCCATCCACAAAACATTTTTCCAATAGCCTTCTGGCTTGTCCACGTGATCTTTAGCAAACTGCAGACGAGCAGCAATGTTCTTTTTGGAGAGCAGTGGCTTTCTCCTTGCAACCCCGCCATGCACACCATTGTTGTTCAGTGTTCTCCTCATGGTGGCCTCATGAACATTAACATTAGCCAATGTGAGAGAGGCCTTCAGTTGCTTAGAAGTTACCCTGGGGTCCTTTGTGACCTCGCCGACTATTACATGCCTTGCTCTTGGAGTGATCTTTGTTGGTTGACCACTCCTGGGGAGGGTAACAATGGTCTTGAATTTCCTCCATTTGTACACAATCTGTCTGACTGTGGATTGGTGGAGTCCAAACTCTTTAGAGATGGTTTTGTAACCTTTTCCAGCCTGATGAGCATCAACAATGCTTTTTCTTGTTCGTGCCATGATCCACTTCCACAAACATGTGTTGTGAAGATCAGACTTTGATAGATCCCTGTTCTTTAAATAAAACAGTGTGCCCACTCAGACCTGATTGTCATCCCTTTGACTGAAAACACTTGACTCTAATTTCACCTTCAGATTAACTGCTAATCCTAGAGGTTCACATACTTTTGCCACTCACAGATATGTAATATTGGATCATTTTCCTCAATAAATAAATGACCAAGTATAATATTTTTGTCTCATTTGTTTAACTGGGTTCTCTTTAGCTACTTTTAGGACTTGTGTGAAAATCTGATGTTGTTTTAGGTCATATTTATGCAGAAATAAAGAAAATTCTAAAAGGGTTCACAAACTTTCAAGCACTACGGTATAATTTACTTACTTACTTTCATTATTATACCAACACAAAGGCTGTACAGTACTTCTTTCCTCTTTCAGACAGTTGTTGAAACAGGATTATATTCTCGTGTTATTTGCCATTTTCACTTCATTCTCACAGTTGTGTCTGAACAGTATTTATTGGTCACATAATTCACTGCTATTTTACACACAAACGATTCAATTTGGATGCTTTTTCTTTTTAAGACCATGCAGTGTTTAGTAAATGGGGGAACGGTTAATGTGGTAAACAAATGCAACTTTTGTCAGAATTATGAATGCTGTATGCACTGGCTTTGATCTAGTCGGGGACGTTTCCATCGAAAATCTGACACAGTCACAGTGTTCATCCCAGAGATCAATGTCAGATTTTCAACAAAATCAGACAAGACGGATTTATTTATTTTTTGCTCTTCCTATAGACCAGGGGTGTCCAAACTGATCCATAAAGGGCCGTGTGGCTGCAGGTTTTCATTCCAGCCATGCAGCAGCACACCTGACTTGGCTCATTCAATCAACTGAACTGTCTTCACACAGTCAAATACTTGCAGCCACACCCACCCTTGATTGAAGGGTGGGTGTGTCAGTTGATTGAATAAGCCAAATCAGGTGTGCTGCTGCATGGCCGGAATGAAAACCTGCAGCCACATGGCCCTTTATGGATCAGTTTGGACACCCCTGCTATAGAGGGTCCACACAAATGGCGCTGTGCACACACATGTAAAAATGATCACACGCTAGCTATCAATACTTGCAGGTGAAATGTCCGTCCACAACCTTTGACCTGACGATTTGTACAGTTCACTCACTGCTGCACATGCCGGCGTTTTTCTTCTAATTTTTCTCACCAATTACATCAATAAGTTGTCCAGTTTTGTATAGCTTCCAGTAGTGACAGTCACGACGGTTCCGCTCTGCGATGGGAGTGGTAAGATGGCGGCCAGCTGGGAAGGGAGCTGTGAGCTGTGGTGTTTTATCCTTGTGGTATTTTAACCAAAGCATGCCACAGACCCTTCATGAAGACCTCAGGGAACGGGGTCAGCTTGTGGAAAAGGGGTGTAATTAACAGTTATTCCATGAAATCGAGTCGTACATGAGCTGATAGCTCGGTTATAATCCGTGTACGACGAGATTCAGCGGAATAACTGTTTTATTCTATCCACATTCACTGGATTTTGAGAAACACAGCATTTTTATTTTTTGCAAATCCGATAAATAAAAACTTTACACGAAACGTCCGACAAAATAATTTCCGCATGAAATGACTTTATTGTTGTGTTGTGTTTTGTTTTCTTTGGTAGAAAAACAACCATCTTGCTGTCGTGCCGAGGTACAGAATAGCTTTAGACATTTATTTAATTCTTCCTTGGACAATCAGTTCTGTGATTTTCAAACTTCTTTGCATACATGTCAACCTTTGGTCAATCAAACCTGTATAACCAACCTCCAAAATCCTTATTTCCCTTATAAAATCCGTATAAGATGCAAATTAAAATAATTTACCTAAAATTTGAATGATAATTAACAATGATATATCCCAGTTACTTTTTATTCAATATTAATAACAATAAACCTTCAGAATGAATACAAAGCTCCAATGTTTGACAAAAACACAAAGTGTCACTCTAATGTTCTGAATTGTACTCCATGACAGCTTTTTTAGCGCTCTGCACCAATACCTCACAAGGCTGCATGTCACAGCAAGTGTCTGTGCTGATCTTACACTGCAGTAGGCCAGGTCAGTGTGTCTGCATTCAGGTTCTTTCTGCTCTCTGTGTGTATCTTCCTGACTTGAGAGAAAACTCTCTCACAGTCAGCATTACTGTGGGGTAAACAGAGCACTGCCTAACTTGAACTAAAACGCCCACTACCTTGTGTTTTCTGTCTTTTCCAGTTGTTGGCATATCAGTTTTTGAGCGCG
Source organism: Neoarius graeffei (assembly GCF_027579695.1). Classification (NCBI taxonomy): domain Eukaryota; kingdom Metazoa; phylum Chordata; class Actinopteri; order Siluriformes; family Ariidae; genus Neoarius; species Neoarius graeffei. The sequence goes on from NC_083573.1 coordinate 98,909,658, forward strand.
CAAATACTGTCATCAGTGGCTGATTTTGCCTTTGGCTTGCATTCCGCTGTTGTAGTTTCGATTTGAAATGTTCTTTCACATCATACACTCCCGATGCTGCAACTTTGATGTCACGCACACACAGTGTGCAGTGCGCATATTCTTCGTTTTTGGAGGCTGCCGGTTGGATTATGCCATTGAAAAGGTCCTTCCATTCAGGGAGAAACCTACGGAAGCCGCGAGAGGCCCTTCATATAATCTTTTTTTATTCACCTTGTTATCCCGAGATAACGACATAATTAATTCAGGATCTTGAGAAAACAACACAACTAATTCGAGATCTTGAGAAAACAAAACCGTTATTTTATGATCTCGAGTAAATAGCTGAGAAATGGTTCATTCAGGTACGCCAAGAGACTTGTAATATGGGTCCGATATGCTGACTTTGGGGCTATTTCTCATTCTGTATAGACGCAACTTTGGTCATTAGAGTGTCTGGAATAATCGCTCACCTAATAAGGCAATATTTTGATCAGGGGTTGACACAGGGAGAGATTGCATTAAGTCTTTTAATAAGGGATAATTTCAAAATTAGTCTGCGGCACCTCCGCAGAAGACTGGCCCGGCTTCGTCTCTACCGACGGAGATACAGTGATCCAGCTGAGATCATGAAATAATTGTTTTGTTTTCTCGAGATCTTGAAATAACGGTTTTGTTTTCTCGAGATCTCGAATTAGTTGTGTTGTTTTCTCGAGATCCTGAATTAATTATGTCGTTATCTCGGGATAACAAGGTGAATAAAAAAAAGGATTATATGAAGGGCCTCTCTCGGCTTCCGTACAAACCTACCCCTGTATTGTGTTTTGAATTTCTTTGCCGGAGTGCCCATTCAGAATCTTTTCAGTCGCTAGTGAAAATCGCTCAGGTGGAAATACGCTTTTCAAACAAAATGTTACTTCACGGTTGGCGGGATTCTCGCAATGCGATGTGCGCATGATCAAAAGTGGAACGAAGTCTTGCTACCACAAGATAACGCGCGATTTCATAAGACTCTTTACTGGCTGTCTGTGGTGTATAGTATGTTTGTAAATCTTATGCGCTCTTTTATCATCGTGGGAATTGATTATAGCTCTAAATAAATATTGAAGTTTTTTAAAAGAATCCGTATAACTTTATTTGTACGCCCGTATAGTACGTTTATTGAATCAAATCCGTATAAAATACGGACATTCCGTATAGGTTGACATGTATGTCTTTGAGTTTTTGAACCAGTCTAAAAAAGAAAATCCAACAAATTTTAATGCTTAAAGATGAAGAATGTAAACAAACTGGCGAATAGACAGGAGCAATTTGTGAAAAATGCAATGACAATAATAATTATTCTTGAATTTTTTTTAAAGGTACGTTCTTACCATCAAATACTTTCACTCCATATTTTGTTGCTTTTTTTTGTATTTTGTTTTTGAGTAGAATTTTTATTTCATCCTCGGTTGGTTCAGCAACACACGCTGCCATTTTGTTTTTCTCTACTCATGGTATATGAGCTGATATCCTAGTAGTAGAGTAGCCAATCAGAGCGTGCTATTGCTCATATCCAGTGAATGTGGATAGAATAAATTCAGTATGTCTCCTTTAATCTTACATGCATAAACATGAAATCTAGGACATCAGAGGAGACACATCTTAATCAGTGCTCGACTTGAGGATTGAACTGTTTATGGATAATATTATAAACAATGCTTAACATGAGCTGTAAGCGTAGCAGGCGGGCGCTGGGTCAGCTTATCCTTCAAACTATGGCATGTTTTCTTTAGAGCGGCGAGCACTGAAGTAACAAAAACAGAGCAGCTAAAATTCAAGTCCAGGCTCCTTTACGCACTACTCACTACTACAAGACAATTTGTTATTATCTCGTCTCATCTCGTTATCTGTAGCCGCTTTATCCTGTTCTACAGGGTCGCAGGCAAGCTGGAGCCTATCCCAGCTGACTACGGGCGAAAGGCGGGGTACACCCTGGACAAGTCGCCAGGTCATCACAGGGCTGACACATAGACACAGACAACCATTCACACTCACATTCACACCTACGCTCAATTTAGAGTCACCAGTTAACCTAACCTGCATGTCTTTGGACTGTGGGGGAAACCGGAGCACCCAGAGGAAACCCACGCGGACACAGGGAGAACATGCAAACTCCACACAGAAAGGCCCTCGCCGGCCACGGGGCTCGAACCCGGACCTTCTTGCTGTGAGGCGACAGCGCTAACCACTACACCACTGTGCCGCCCTATTATTATTATTATTATTATTATTATTATTATCTCCTGTTTCAGCTACACGAAGATCGGTTATGCTGGAAACACCGAGCCGCAGTTTATCATGCCATCCTGTAAGTACTGTCTGCTTAATAGCTCTATTCACCCATGTTCGTCTTTTGGCTTTTTTTAATCCTAGTAGAGTGATGTATAACAGTTTTTCTGTTATTTCAGATATTTGGGTCAGGCCTTTAATTAAATGGTGCCATAGGGAAGTGCTAATTAAAGCCATTCTACAGTAGAACACTGCTTTCGGTCTTTTTCCAACCCTCATTTTGGCGCTGTGTTCGTCTTGGGCTGTAATGGGAAATAAAGATACAAATAGTGTCATTGTGTTCTACTGCTAATATTCAGTAAAGCCTAGGTCACAACTGGCCGTACGTGCTCCTACGGCCGGTCTACGTGCAAAAAACGCAAGAAACGCATGGAGGGCGCGCGTGTGACGTGCTGATTTTCGAGCCGTAGACTGGCCGCAGACCGGCCGCAGAGGTTCTTTGTCATGTCAAACAAACTCTACGGGCGCTTACGTTTTTTTCAGGTTGCAAGACAAACTTACGTCCAACGTGCGTCTTTCTCCATGAGCAAAAAAAACGCAGCGATTTGGGAAACGCCAAAAATCGTACGGCCAAAAAATCGTACGTCCGGTTGTGACCTTGGCTTAAGGAAGGGAGTGTAGATACAAGAGTCAGAGTAAGGAATGCAAATCCACATCCTCTAGCTTCTAATTGTGTGTCCGCAATTTAAAGCTAGACGGCTTTTCGATTTCATAAAATCGGTGAAATTGAGTTCCGTCTGAAATGTGGTCATTGTGATATATGTTTATTTCTATAATCTCTCACAAAATATCAGGCCATTCTGTGGCTGGGAAGTTATTTAATTTGAGGGGATTAAAACAAATAATGTGCATGAAATCGCTCGCTTCTTCGCGCAGTCAAGCAGACAGAGGAAGTCCGTGTGTGTGCGCATGCGCAGGTTTCCCTTTGAGCGTGCACTGACAGTTCCAGCATTCTGCCGCTAAACGAACAGCTGATCACACCGACGTGCTCGCTGACCGCCGATATTTATTAGTTTGATATTTCCTGTGTTTCCTTTCCTTCGTATATAACACAACGTCTTTTCTTCTCGCTTGCTTTCCGTTACTGTAGCCGGTCTTTCACGTTTCATTCGCACACCCACGCCCTCCATTTTTCTCTCCTGTTTCAAATTTGTATCCCACAATGCCTTGCGTGAATGAGGAAAGCCCACCACGTGATGTGATGCATGACGTAGTATCTTGTATTGGGTCATGGTGAAGCAGGAAAAAATAGCGGAGAATTTAGGGCCATGTGGCTCGAAATTCATTAATTGTTCTGTTTAAAAAAATAATAAAATTGGAAGTCTACGATTCGAATTCAGTAGCTTTCGGTCACTCAACAAAAATAATTTGGTGTCGGGGAAAATTCTTTTTATGACCTACACTAGAAAAATCTGAAAGGCAGTCTAGCTTTAAGTTACGTTGAGGCTTGTAACTTGTCAAGAGTTCTTTAATGTGTTCTGGTGCTTGATCGTTGAGACATTTGTATGTTAACAGAAGGATCTTGAAATCAGTTCTCGCTCTGATGGGTAACCAGTGTAGACATTTTAAGGTGGAGAAATGTGATCGTTCTTCTTAGCTCGAACCACCATTCTTGTGGCAGAATTTTACACGCGCTAGAGCTTGTCGATTTCAGACAGTGGTCGTCCAAATAATAGGCCGTTGCAAAAATCAAGTTTTGATGTGATGAAAGCATGTATGAGCCTTTCACAGTCATCCTGATCAAGGTACTTCCTAATCCTGCCTATATTAGTGCATGATAAGCTGATCTGCATGTGTTCTTGATGTGTTTGGTCATTTGGAGATGAGGATCTACAACCAGTTTAGGGTCAATGGATATGCCGTCCATATTGAGACTGATCTTGTCATGTTGCTTGTACCTGGCCATAAGATGGAGAACCTCTGTTTTTTCAGGGTTACACACAGGCTTATTGTACCCGAGTCCAGGACTCGGACTCAAATCCGATTTGTACCCTAATATCCTGATATTTTCCTTTAGAATTCACCAGAATAATACAGAAGTTGTTGTTCCATCAAGTCATTCTGGTCCAGATGCAGCAAACAGACCCAAACCATGCTACTACCACCACCATGTTTCACAGATGGTGTAAGGACCAGGCTTGTAGTACTCGAGTTAGGGCTGTGTGATATATCGAATATACTCGATATATCATGAAAATTCTGTGTGCGATACATAAAATTATTATATCGTAACTATCGAGTATTTTATGGTCATCTTCCGACCTGCGTTTGTTTCGTGTTTGTTTAAAACCTTTTCCGGTGGTTTTCTCCCTGTCCCTCAGGCAGTAACGTGAGAGGCTGCCTAAGGGTAAAGAAAACAATAACGTCACGCACTCGCCAACCAATCCCAGGCGACATCTTGGTGCTGAAAGGAACTTCCGGGAAGATTTTCTAGTTTCGGTTGTGTTGCCAGATTGGGCAGTTTTAAGTGCATTTTGGAGGGTTTTGAACATATTTTGAGCTGGAAAACTTTAGCAGTATCTGGCAACACTGCGTGGGAAGATTTCCTGGTTCCGGTTTACAGCGCTGACTCAGTTCGTGCAATTGCTGGTGTTGCATAGGCTACCGTGTAAGCTCTGTCAATTTCAGCGACACATTACTTCCTAAAAGAACTAGTAAGGGGTCAGTCAACTGACATTTTTTGGATATCGCGAGGAGGACGTGGAACAGCAAATGCCAGTTTGTAAAGTGTGCAAAAAAAAAACCCTGTCATCACGAAAGGCAGCAGCACAACAAATATGTTCCATCACCTGAAACTCACCCGGTACAGTATGAAGAGTCTCTTAAACGCCGAACTACTTGCCCACGAGCTAAACCCCCCCCCCCAAGCTAAACAAACAACCATAGCGGCCTCGTTCTCCAAAGCCACCCCATATGAGAAAACGAGTCAGAAATGGAGAGCTATAACGGATGCAATCACTAACGTCATTGCCGAAGACATGATCCCAGTTAGTATAGTGGAAAAACCAGGCTTCCAAAAATTACTAAACACACTCGATCCCAAATATGAGTTGCCTGGTCGCAGACATTTTACAGAGAAGGCAATTCCGGAATTACACACATCTGAGAGGCAGAGCCCGAAAACATTCAGTTCAAAAGTGTGCGAAGAGAAAAATGATGTTTTACAGATCTCTCTCTTCTCTCCCTCAATCTCTCTCTCTATTGTGGATGTTCCAGTGGTTCTCAGTAGTCAGGTTAATAGCTTGGAGATCTATTTTTTAAAAATAATTTAATGAAAGAGCACTTTTCTTATTTAGGCTAAATGTCTTTCTCAGTGTTGAGCTTGCACTTTATTGATTTGAGCTCTGAGCAGCTCTGTATTGTGTTGCCCCTTTGTTGCAATTTTCAAGATTGTTTTTGCAGTTTGTGCCACAACTTTGTTGAATAAAAATAGTCTTATTTCAATTCAATTGTGATTAATCACGAACATGAAAATTTAAAATGTGTTGTTGAAAAGCACCTGTAAAGTTAACCAAGAATGTTATTTAATCTGCAGGGATTGTAGTGAAAACAGTAAAGAGTAAAAGTTAGATTTCATGGGGTCCTTTAGAGGAGATTTAAATATATCGAGATATATATCGTATATCGTGAAATGGAGAAAATGTATCGGGATATTCATTTTTTCCCATATCGCACAGCCCTAACTCGAGTCTGACTAATTTTAAAGACTCGTGGCTTGATTTGACTTGAGCACTGATGACTCGGACTTGGACTCGTGCATTAACTGCATTCGGACTCGTAAATTGGAGATGAGGACTCTGATTTTTTTCTTTATTTTTTGTAACATGCCAAAATAATTTGGCATAAGATATTTATATCTACATTAATTTTTATACTAATTTTGTGCAAGAGAATGCACATTCACCTGTTCATATGTCATGTTCAGGAACAAACTAACATTAATGGCGCTAAAATGGCTGGAGAGACGCCCCTAGGATTGTCTGAAGTTTTGCTTATACAGACTTCTCATACAGTGGGAAAAAATGCACTGCTATGTGTTCCATATGTCGAAGAACTATCGAGGAGAGGATAGGGACAACCTCGAACTTCAATCGTCATTTGGCGAGACTCCACCCAGAGAAGGAAGTGACACGCTATGTTCATTGCTCTGTTGATAGTGGGCAGGGCTTGCTGAGCGATGAACTAGCTAGTGTTAACCCTCTCTCATGTTATTTGCCCTGTTGATAGTGGGTGGGGCTTGCTGAGCGATGAACAACCTTTTTATCTGTAGCCTGTTAACTAAAACGGGGCAGTCGAGCAGGAACGTTAGTCCAACACAGTAGCAGAGATGCTTTCACATAAAGGCAGCAACAGACACCGTCACATGGTGAGGATGGAGTCTTGTTCTTGGACTTGAACATTGGGGACTCGAGACTGGACTCGGACTCGAGGTTTAGTGACTTGTCTACAACACTGGTTACACATGAGAGCATTTACAGTAGAACCAGATGACAATATCCTTCATGCACAACTCAGTTGTTGAAGGTGTTGTAGGATGATCATGCTTGGTGTCGATGGAAATGCATAGCTGAGTGTCATCTGCGTACATCATGCATCCGTGAGCAGCGATGACTTCTTCCAAGGGAGCAAAAAACACTTTTCACTTTGACCCATGTGTTGAAATAATTCGCTCAAAGTTAGAAGTGTAATGATACACTCCAGTAACGATTGACGATTTAATTCAGTTGGCGATACTGTGTCCAGGATTTGGTTCTCGGGACATTTAAATGACGAAAAATGATGACCGAAAAGACTCCTTTTTTATTTCTGTAAAATATAAAGTACAATGAAAAAAAAACGCCTTGCATTTCTGGTTGTATAAATATACAGTTAAATAAATGAAAAATTCCTGCAAAGACAGCTTTCGTATTGTAAACAAACTGGACTATAGACTCACCATATCTTATAAACGAGACCGTCAGTGATGGTGTAGCTCACTGCGGCCCCGTCTAGTCCAGAAGAAATGATCTAAAGTGGCATTATGGGCACAATAAATATTGCAAGCTATATACACTATATACAAGCTATATATAGAAGTGATATCCACCCTAGGAATACCGACCTATTTACCAGAAAGAATCCAAAACGGCGAGGAATTGACTGAGAAGTGATTTTTGTTGAACTGCTGTTGAATTAAGGCTTAATTAGTCCATAACTTCATTAATAACTGTAATGAAGCAAATCTGGGTAGAAGTTTTATGCACCCTAGGTACCCCTACCTTCATGCCAGAAAGAATCAAAATCAGTGAAGAATTGAGGGAGAAGAAGCGATTTGTGTGGAAACTGCTCGTTAGGGATTGATTAATTACTCCATATCTTCATTATTAATTACAATTATGCAAATTTGGGTAGAAGCTATATGCACTCCAGGCAGACCGACCTTCCTGCCAAAAAGAATACAAATCGGTGAAGAATTGAGAGAGAAGAAGCAATTTTCGTGAAATAAGGATGACGCCCAATGGATGGACAATGGACAACACATGATGGGATAAAATCCTCACCTGTCGTCTGGATGAGCTAATCAAAAAATTATCTCGAAAAACTTTGCTGGAATAAAAAATAAGGTCTCTGACCTTAAGACTCAAACATGATGAGCTCTGTAGCGGAACTAGAGTTCCAAAGTCAGCTAAAATGGCATTTGGTTTTGTTTGAAAGCTACTCCGGAGCTCTTTTTAATTGTTATAACATGGTTGTCCATCCATCCATCCATCCATCCATCCATCCATCCATCCATCCATTATCTGTAACCACTTATCCTGTACAGGGTTGCAGGCAAGCTGGAGCCTATCCCAGCTGAGCCCCATGGCCGGCGAGGGCCTTTCTGTGTGGAGTTTGCATGTTCTCCCTGTGTCCACGTGGGTTTCCTCCGGGTGCTCCGGTTTCCCCCACAGTCCAAAGACATGCAGGTTAGGTTAACTGGTGACTCTAAATTGACCATAGGTGTGAATGGGAGTGTGAATGGTTGTCTGTGTCTATGTGTCAGCCTTGTGATGACCTGGCGACTTGTCCAGGGTGTACCCCGCCTTTCGCCCGTAGTCAGCTGGGATAGGCTCCAGCTTGCCTGCGACCCTGTAGAACAGGATAAAGCGGCTAGAGATAATGAGATGAGAATGAATAAGTATTTGGTCAATAAAAAAAGTTCATCTCAATACTTTGTTATATACCCTTTGTTGGCAATGACAGAGGTCAAACGTTTTCTGTAAGTCTTCACAAGGTTTTCACACACTGTTGCTGGTATTTTGGCCCATTCCTCCATGCAGATCTCCTCTAGAGCAGTGATGTTTTGGGTCTGTCGCTGGGCAACACAGACTTTCAACTCCCTCCAAAGATTTTCTATGGGGTTGAGATCTGGAGACTGGCTAGGCCACTCCAGGACCTTGAAATGCTTCTTACGAAGCCACTCCTTCGCTGCCCGGGCAGTGTGTTTGGGATCATTGTCATGCTGAAAGACCCAGCCATGTTTCATCTTCAATGCCCTTGCTGATGGAAGGAGGTTTTCACTCAAAATCTCACGATACATGGCCCCATTCATTCTTTCCTTTACACGGATCAGTCGTCCTGGTCCCTTTGCAGAAAAACAGCCCCAAAGCATGATGTTTCCATCCCCATGCTTCACAGTAGGTATGGTGTTCTTTGGATGCAACTCAGCATTCTTTCTCCTCCAAACACGACAAGTTGAATTTTTACCAAAAAGTTCTATTTTGGTTTCATCTGACCATATGACATTCTCCCAGTCCTCTTCTGGATCATCCAAATGCTCTCTAGCAAACTTCAGATGGGCCTGGACATGTACTGGCTTAAGCAGGGGGGCACGTCTGGCACTGCAGGATTTGAGCCCCTGGCGGCATAGTGTGTTACTGATTGGCCTTTGTTACTTTGGTCCCAGCTCTCTGCAGGTCATTCACTAGGTCCCCCCGTGTGGTTCTGGGATCTTTGCTCACCGTTCTTGTGATCATTTTGACCCCACGGGGTGAGATCTTGCGTGGAGCCCCAGATCAAGGGAGATTATCAGTGGTCTTGTATGTCTTCCATTTTCTAATAATTGCTCCCGCAGTTGATTTCTTCACACCAAGCTGCTTACCTATTGCAGATTCAGTCTTCCCAGCCTGGTGCAGGTCTACAATTTTGTTTCTGGTGTCCTTTGACAGCTCTTTGGTCTTGGCCATAGTGGAGTTTGGAGTGTGACTGTCTGAGGTTGTGGACAGGTGTCTTTTATACTGATAACGAGTTCAAACAGGTGCCATTAATACAGGTAACGAGTGGAGGACAGAGGAGCCTCTTAAAGAAGTTGTTACAGGTCTGTGAGAGCCAGAAATCTTGCTTGTTTGTAGGTGACCAAATACTTATTTTACCGAGGAATTTACCAATTAATTCATTAAAAATCCTACAATGTGATTTCCTGGATTCTTTCCCCCCATTCTGTCTCTCATAGTTGAGGTATACCTATGATGAAAATTACAGGCCTCTCTCATCTTTTTAAGTGGGAGAACTTGCGCAATTGGTGGCTGACTAAATACTTTTTTGCCCCACTATACACAGGCATTGCGATCAGAGAGACAGCTGGAGTTGGAGACCAGGCTCAGAGACGCCTCATGAAGGGAGTGGATGATCTGGATTTCTTCATTGGTGATGAAGCGATCGACAAACCCAACTACGCAACCAAGGTGATGCTTCTGTATCACACGTAACTCATCCAACAGGAGACTATTTATATTCATGATTTTCCAAGAATTGTTCTCAAACCCTGTCTCATGGATCTGATAAGCAACAATCAGAAAACAATAAGATCCATTTTCACTCATCCCTCAAAGGGAACTGAAAGTGTTACAGCAGCATGTACTGAGAAGGTAATAAAATAAACATAAACATGACCGCATTCGGGTTGCTATGACAACAATGACAGGACGAGTCGAGCAGCATGACGGATACAGAGAGGTGAGAATGACTCGAAAATAATAGCCCTAATTACATCAGTGCTTTCCTCTCAGAAAGGGTTCAGGTTGAGCTCTTTATGGACACTAAAAACCCTTAATTATACTGTACAAGATGCTTTTTTGTCTAAGAGTGTAATTATCTGGGTACGTGTGTGATTACAAATGACAAAAATCATTGCTAATTATTTTCTTCTAAATATCTAGAACCTGTAAAGGATTTAAAACGCTGTACTATAAGAAATAAAAAGGCTCTTCAGGTGTTCTTAAGGGATATTTGTTGGATAATTAAATGTTCTGAGCCTCCTACGTGTTCCACTTCGACCCCTTTCTGCCCTCTTGTAAGTTTTCATGTCGACCTCCAGAGGACCGAGTGAAAAACACTTCAGGGTTCTCAATGTTTTACATCTGTATTTAATACAGATTTTATTCAAATGCTCTTAAAGCTTGGAGCAATATGACTAATAAGCGGTGACTTTCCCAAAAGCATCTTAACTCAGAGAGAGAGAGTGTTCATTGTGATGCTCGCTCTACCATTTAACGATGATCTTTGTGCTATGATGCTTTTGGGAAACCTACCCAAGAATAGCAATGAGAACACCTTCAGCAGCAACCGTACCCTATAGATCCGGAACAGTAAGAGATAAAGAATGACGCTTAGTGAGGGAAAGTTGCGCCCTGCTGCCCTGAACAAAATGGAAAAAAAAACTGATTGAAAAAATCATGAAAATTGACAGAGTTATAAGTGATTGAAAAAAAAAATCCTATTTTTCATGGATTATTTTGGATCAGTGATCCAGATCAGCACCAAAAGTCATAGCAACGTAATTCAGCCCAGAGGTATTCTTCATGTCAAATTTGGAAGTGATTGGTTGAAAACTGAGGGAGAAATAGCGTCCTAAAAACTTTAGGAGAATAATAATAATAATAAAGATCCTGAGTGAGAGTAACAATTTGCGCCAGCACTGCTAGCACAAATTAACAACCACAACAACAAAATCAATAATAATAATAATAGCAAAATCAACAGTAACATGATTGACAACACCAAGAACAAAAACAAAGACAAAATAATAAAATCTACAACAATAATAAAAACAACTGCAAAATCAACAATGAAATAAGCAACAATATTGAAAATAAAAACTATTGCAAAGCAATAAGAAAACAAACAATATTGAAAACAAAAATGACAAAACAACAAAAACAAAATAAACAACAATATTGAAAATAAAAACAATTGCAAAATGGCCAGTAAGAAAATAAAAAATACTGAAAATAAAAACAATTGCAAAATCAACAATATTGAAAACAAAAACAATCACAAAATCAACAATAAAAAAATAAACAATGACAAGAAGAAACAGCAAAATAAAAAAAATAACAATTTCAACAATAACGACAAAAAGAAAAAACAACAACAACAGCAAAATCAACAAGAACAAAAATAATAACAATAATATCAACAAGAACAATAACAAGGCCACCACCAACAATCATAATAACAATAACAACTATAAGCACAACAACAATAGGAAATAACAAAACAACAACAACAGGAGTAAGGACAAAACCAATAACAACAAAACCAATAATAACAAAATGAGAACAGAAAGAATAAAATCAGTTGTTGTTTGTGTTTACAATCCCACTCAGAAACATCATTTATTAAATACAAGGAACTTGAAGAGTTTCATGTCAATAATGTAAATGATAATAAAATAATTCCCTCACTGACATACAGCAGTCATCTCTCTCGTCAGAACAACTCCGAGTTTATTACAGCATGAAAAATAACATTTTAAATAAATTAAATATATTAACAATAAATTTAATTCTAATTTCCTGGTTAAACCACATTAAACCACATTGAAGCATTTCTCAATTTGTCGAAGTAAGAGACGTGTGCATAATAACTGAGAATAGAACACACACACACACACACACACACACACACACACACACACACACACACACACAAGATTAATTGTTTATGCAGTGTAATTTAGAAATAATAGTCAATGCATTTCCACACAGAATGTAATGGGGTGTGTGTGTGTGTGTGTTGTAGTGGCCCATCAGGCATGGTATCATTGAGGACTGGGATCTGATGGAGAAGTTTATGGAGCAGGTCATTTTTAAATACCTCCGAGCTGAGCCAGAAGATCACAACTTCCTGGTGGTGAGACCTTGGACACTTTCTCCCACACACTCCTGTTAAAAGTGTGTGTTAAAGGTCCCATGGCATGGTGGTTTGTTGATGCTTTAAACGGGCTCGTGGAGGCTTCCGGATGTTATATCCGCAGACTTTCTCGAAATGAACCCTCGGCATGTAAATATAGCCTCCTGGGAGAAAGCCCCATTTTCCCAGTGCGTCGTTTTGCTAATGAGAAGCAGGAGGCGGGGAAGGGTAGAGGGTGGGGGCGGGCCATGGGGGGAGGGGCTTGACCAAGCTGCGCACACACATACTCGCTGCTATCAGCGCCTGTAGCCACGCTGCTAAGACAAAACCCCGTTCTCCCTCGGACTCCTTTCGTAAACTCAACGTGACACAGAGAACAGAGAGTGAGAGTGTTCGGAGTGGTAGTTTACGAACGTATAATACCCTAGGCTTGAACATGCACTCCATAACCAAAGAGGATAGAAGCAGCAACTACAGCAACATAGCGCTTATCCAACAGAAGACATGCATTGCGGAGCAATAGTCAAACATGAGCTCATAAGTTACAGTCAATTTCCAGACTAAACTCAGTTTAACAGAGCATGCTGCATGCTCTTTAGTTTTGTAGCGCAGAATACCTGGCTAACTGCAGGAAGCGGTTAGCTGCACAGCTAATGTAGCCATTGCTAGGCTAACACACCAATTTTAAAACATGGCAAAACGACCAGTTATACACTTACTTGTTTGGTGTTTGTTGCTGATGCGGCAGGGATGCTTGGTACGGACCCAGGCTTCAGTGACAGTTGATGTGCAAAACCTGCCCTGTACTGTCCCAAGTTGTGGAAACATTCATCAGGAAAATGCTTCTGACAAACATACACCGTCTTAGGTAGACTCGACGGCGTATTATTGGAGTAAATAAAATTAAGCCACTGCGTCTTCAGGGGCTCTCCCGTCGGCAGTAAAAACAGACTCTTTTCTGTGTTGTCACATCCATGTACAGCGCAATTTCCATGTTTCGCTCGCTTAGGTGATGCCATGTTGTTGTGTCCTCTATGGTCTCCTCACTACAACTGTGCGGGGCAATCCATACAGTGGGTGGGAATCCAGAGGGGGGGCGTGGGGATCATCTCCCTTGCTGACGTAGTAAAGGGAAGAGTTTATCAACGCGCCGTTTTGACGCGCCATTCTCAAATGTTGGGCATAGTTTGGTTTACACATTATGAAATTTCTAGCCACTGGGGTGACTTAAGAAGGTCAGAGGAACGCATTTTAACGTTAAAAAACCTCAGAAAGTGAAAATTTCATGCCATGGGACCTTTAAAGTGTACAGAGTGTATAGTTCAGGAAATTAAGGCACAGTGAATTTGATACTGTACACATGATAAGAGAATGAGCTGGAGTCAGTAGGATGCATTGTCTGACATCATGGAAGCCTAAAGGTTAGAGAAGCAGCTTTGGGACCAAAAGGTTGCTGGTTCAGTTCCCTGGACCAGCCGGAATGGCTGAAGTGCCCTTGAGCAAGGCATCTAACCCCTGACTGCTTCCCAGGCTGCTCTGGGTACGTTGTAGGTTGCTCTGGAGTAAAGCATCTGCTAAATACCTGTAATATAATCAAGGTCAAACTGACCATGAAGGTCCTGGACACTCTCTTAATAGTGGTGACAAGATGAATGCTATTGATCTTTTTCTTTAAAATGACAAAAATGGAAATAATATGGAGCAGGATGGGAGAAGCTGATCACAGGAGCACCATAACCTGAACACTCCACACATCAGGGCTTTATAAGGCATGTTGGAGACTCAAAGTGCCTGCAGTTTCTGTGCCGGATGAGAAGAACATACCTCCACCCCATCCTCACCACTTTCTATAGGAGCACCATAGAGAGTGTACTGACCAACTGCATCTCTGTCTGGTTTGGGGACTGCAAAACCTCAGACTGGAAGATCATGTGAAGAGTGGTGAGGACAGTGGAACAGATCATCGGGACGTCTCTGCCTTCCATCCAAGACATTGCAGTCGAACGCTGTCTGACCAGGGCTCAGAACATGATAAAAGACCCCGCCCATTCGCATCACGGACTGTTCTCCCTGCTGCCCTCTGGCAAGAGGTTCCGCACTATCCGGAGCAGAATAACTAGGTTCTGTAACAGCTTCTTCCCCCAAGCCATCAGACTCCTGAACTCTAAATAATCCCCAATCATATATATCTGGACAAGATCTCACTATCCGGAATATGTGCAATGCTATAAATCCTTTATTGTGCAATATATTTCATATTTTATATTTATTTAATATATGTAGCATAGTTAGTATATTTTATTCAAGTTTTTTTTATTTAAAGTATCTAATTGTAAAATTTGATATTTTTGGTTACCAGATTCTGTGCAATAGTTACGCAGCAGTTACACTACCATTCAAAAGTTTGGGGTCACCCAGACAATTTTGTGTTTTCCATGAAAAGTCACACTTTTATTTCCCACCATAAGTTGTAAAATGAATAGAAAATATAGTCGAGACCTTTTTCTGGCCATTTTGAGCATTTAATCGACCCCACAAATGTGATGCTCCAGAAACTCAATCTGCTCAAAGGAAGGTCAGTTTTATAGCTTCTCTAAAGAGCTCAACTGTTTTCAGCTGTGCTAACATGATTGTACAAGGGTTTTCTAATCATCCATTAGCCTTCTGAGGCAATGAGCAAACACATTGTACCATTAGAACACTGGAGTGAGAGTTGCTGGAAATGGGCCTCTATACACCTATGGAGATATTGCACCAAAAACCAGACATTTGCAGCTAGAATAGGGCAATTCCATGTAAATGTCAACCTCACCATGCAAAAATAAAGCAACAGGTAATACATCAAAACCACTCCCAGAGATATCACCTAGGCCTGTATTTTACAGATGTGAATAAGTTGAACCAATTTGTAACCAACCTAATATGTCACTGTCAGTCTTTCTTTCTTATAATGTAAACCCCAAGCTAAAATCAACTTTGATCATGTACAATTCTATATTATTGCCACAAGCCACAGAAATGTATGCTAAAATCCACAAAACAGCAAAACAATAGCCATCCTAAATATTATTGAAGAACTTTGATAGTTTTAGCTGATATTTAGAGAGTTTTTCAAAGGGTTATGGTGGTTAAATTGCTGATTTTCTAAACATATGCCATGTCTATTTCAGACGCGTCACATCCATAACGGAATTTCGTCACATCCATAACGCTGACTTTTCCTTCCGAAACTCTGCATGAAATACAAAATATTTTAAACAAAGATTTTTTAATATTCACCTTGGACCCCTCTATCAAATGGATATCTCCATTTCGACATTAGGTTTACAATTTCACAGAGTTTGATAAAAATGTACAGTCACCCAAGAAAAGTGATACTTTTTCTGTCACATCCATAACGCATCTTTTATTGGCATTTTCTGGCATGCCCTAGATGTACTATGGGAATTGTTCTTGTTCTATCACTTCTCCAGTATGGCACAGCCTTAAAATATGCAACACCTGTTTAAATACTGGGAGACAATAAAACATGCACTGGGTCATTTGTTGCCATTTTGAGTTCAAGTGTCACGTCCATAACGCTGGAATTGCTCAATAGTCATTTACCACATTAGCAATGTATAGAGTGGATTTCTGATTAGTTTAAAGTGATCTTCATTGAAAAGAACAGTGCTTTTCTTTCAAAAATAAGGACATTTCAAAGTGACCCCAAACTTTTGAACGGTAGTGTATATTGACGTAAGCCAGTGGAACGAAATTTCGTTCAAATGTGCATTCTGAATGTAAAGTTATCTATCTATCTATCTATCTATCTATCTATCTATCTATCTATCTATCTATCTATCTATCTATCTAGAGATGTGGAAAGAGGTTCTCTGGTCTAATGATAATAATAATAAGTAGTTACATTTATATAGCACCTTTCACAATCCCAAGGTCACTTTACAAAATAACTTTAGCAGACTAATCAGTACAGGAAGAAGACAAAAGTCCATAGAAAGGTTGAAAGTTGAGAGACTGAAAGATTGAGGAAGAGAATTCCAGAGTCTGGGGGTCATGGCACTAAAGAACCTGCCTCCCTCTGTGGAAAATCTAGTGCATGGGACAGCAAGTAGATGCTCGAAAGACTGATTATGATTAGAACAAAATGGAAGAGTTTGGTCTTGGTGGAAACCCAATACTCATCATTACCCTGAGAGCACCATGTAAAATATGAAGCATGGTGGTGGAAGCATCATGCCGAGTGTTCCGCTTGGTTGCTGACATTGGTCGATGGAATTCTCTTGGCAGAGCCATGATTGCGCTTTATTCTTTCCATTTTTAATAAGGTGTGTAACAGTGCTTCACTAGATAATCATTGCAATATTGGCATTAATTTCTACACCCTAAAAAAGAAGACTTCATCTGCTTTCCTGGAGGAATCAAACTGGACAGTCTGAGCAGTCCAGTGTAGCCGCAAGAACTGCCTGTTCTTGGCTGGCAGGATCAGAACCTGACGCGTTTTTCTGCTGTTGTACGTCTGAGGTGTTGTGCATTCTGAAATGCTTTTCTGCTCACCACGTTTGTAAAGAGTGATTATTAGAGTTACAGTCCATGCCTCTCTGACCTCTCATCAACAAGATGTTTCCACCTGCAGAACTACGGTACCAATCACTGGATGTTTTTTTGTTTTTGGCACCATTCTACAAGTGTAAACTCTTGTGACAGACTGCTGTGTGTGAAAAATCCCCGAAGATCAATGGTTTCTGAAATCTTCAAACTGCCACTAACAACCATGCCACAGCCAACATCACTGAGGTTTTTCCACAATCAGATTTTTGATGGGAACATTACTGAAAACTTTATCTGCATGGGTTTATGTGTTTCGTTGCTGCCACATGATTGGCTGATTAGATAATTGGATAATTAAATAATTTTGGATTGTTACGTCATTGTGTTACTGTATCTGTATTTCTTTTTTAATTGACATTCAGACCGAGCCTCCGCTGAACACACCAGAGAATAGAGAATGTTTAGCTGAGATCATGTTCGAAACATTCAACATTCCAGGCCTTTACATCGCTGTCCAGGTAAAAAGTTCAGATCACATCACTGATGAACATGATTTCTTGGAGAATAGATGAATAATTGAGCATGAATGTAAATGAGGAAATGTAAATAAAATGTAAATAAGTAATTGTATACTGATAAACTATTTAAGATACAACAAGACATTGTGATGCGAAAAATTCATATGTGAAATTTTTGCACACCGAGTATACACACCGAGTCCGATGCAGATTTTAAAAATATTTCATGTTATATTTTCTGCTGGGGCGGCACGGTGGTGTAGTGGTTAGCGCTGTCGCCTCACAGCAAGAAGGTCCGGGTTCGGGCCTCGTGGCCGGCGAGGGCCTTTCTGTGCGGAGTTTGCATGTTCTCCCCGTGTCCGCGTGGGTTTCCTCCGGGTGCTCCGGTTTCCCCCACAGTCCAAAGACATGCAGGTTAGGTTAACTGGTGACTCTAAATTGACCGTAGGTGTGAATGTGAGTGTGAATGGTTGTCTGTGTCTGTGTCAGCCCTGTGATGACCTGGCGACTTGTCCAGGGTGTACCCCGCCTTTCGCCCGTAGTCAGCTGGGATAGGCTCCAGCTTGCCTGCGACCCTGTAGAACAGGATAAAGCGGCTAGAGGTGATGAGATGAGATGAGAGAGATTTTCTGCTTGTTTCATGCCGTGACTATCAGTACTGTCCTTCATGAATGACTGAATCGTCTAATAGAGATGAAGACAGTAATTATTGACATGTTCTCAAGAAAGAGAACGTTTTGGCTACAAATGACAACAGGGCGAATTTCATAACCTCGTTAAAGAGTTGAAGCTGAAACACATGATGTTGGACAAAAAGTTAAAGTCCTTCCCATGCCAGGACCTGGTCTTCCCAGGCAGTCTCCCATCCCTGTACTAACCAGGCACTTAAGGTGCATTGGACTGCATGCACCAATCTCCATTTCTATAACTGTGACGGAGTGCCCACCACTACAGTTGAGTATGTGCTCTGACTGCCATACCAACGAGCCTGGCTCTTAGGTGTTGTGGTTTGGCACCCTGTTGACCTGGGTTCAAGGCAGGATAAGGTGACCGTTGTCTTGCTTAGCTACAGATGGTGTCAGAAGTGGGATGGCTTGCCGTGAGGCCATCAGAGGTGAGCTGTACGAGGGACCCCCAGGATAGGTGGCTCCTGTGTGAGGGACCCCAGAGATGGGTGAAGCATGAGTGTGTGGGGTACCCTGGTATGGGAGAAGTACGGCTGGGGGATGCGTGAGGGACACCTGTGTGTGTGAGGCGCATGGGTGCGCCTCCCGAAGGGGAGGGCAGTGTGACGGAGTGCCCGTCACTACAGTTGAGTATGTGCTCTGACTGCCATGCCAACAAGCCTAGCTCTTTGGTGTTGTGGTTTGGCACCCTGTAGACCTGGATTCAAGGCAGGATAAGGTGACTGTTCTCACGCTTCGCTACAATAACCCTTGGCCTCTTGCCTATACAGCTAGGGTTACAGTGGTGGACTGGTCCTCTGGTAACCACAAGAGTTTGACTCGCTATTTACATCTGTATTGTGGTACCTCACCGCAGTAGGTACCATTTTTATGATGGTCTTTGGTATGACCCAACTGTGAGTAGAACCCACACTCTCCTGGTCAAGAGGCAGACATGCTAACCACAAGACCAACTTGCAGTCCATGTTGGGCAGCAAGAAAGAAATTGTGTGTTGTGTGTTCATCTATTCTGTAGCCTCTTGGCTCTCGAATGTAAGTAACGCCGGTGCATAGCAGACATTCGAGGCTGTCTTGCTGGCTGTCTCTGACATCACGTGACGTTTGTTCCACACAGCGTGATTGGTTGATAAATTTATTTGTGGTGCGAAAGCTCAGGAAAAATGAACCTTGTTGTGGAAAAAGTCACTTTTTCGCTGTGTACTATTCATGTTCTGTATGAAAGTACTCATGATAAAAGCACATTAATAATTAAATTATTCCACGAAATCTAGTCATACATGAGCTGTCTTTTAGCCATGTACGATGAGATTGAGTGGAATAACTGTTTTATTCTAACCACATTCAGTGGATTTTGAAAAACGGAGCATTTTTATTTTTTTCCAATTTAAAAAATAAAAACTTTATACAAAATGTCCGACAAAATCATTTCCGCTTAGAGTGTAAACAAACCAGCGAAATGACAGGAGCAATTTGTGAAAAATGCGATAATAATAATTCTTGAAAAATAAAAAAAAGATACTTTCTTACCATCAAATACTTTTATACCATATTTTGTTGCTTTTTTGGATTGGCTTTCTTCTTCTTTTTCAGGGTTTTTCGGCGGTTGGCAAACCAACTTAAAGGTGCATTACTGCCACCAACTGGGCTGGAGTGTGGAACAGGAGATATTGGGGGGGGAGAGGACAAAAAAAACTATATTCTTTTCACCATTTCTGTTTCTTTTAAGTACTTAATGACGATTTTTGGGGTTTTGTTTTTGAGTGAGTTTTTATTTCATCCTCAGTTGGTTCAGCAACAAGCTCTGCCATTTTGTTTTTCTCTACTCGTGGTATATGAGCTGATATCCTGTAGTATTTTATATAGTGTTCTGATATTTGATAGTACTTTATAGTATTTTGTGAAGCACTTTAGAGTACTACATATAAATGAACTTTATAAATGAAATAAATAAATAAATAAATAAATATCCTCGTAGTAGAGTAGCCAATCAGAACATGCTATTGCTCATATCCAGTGAATGTGGATAGAATGAAATATATTGCTTTTTCCAATTTAAAAAGGGTTAAACTGATTGCGACACACAAGCATGTTTGTGAAATGATTTTTCAACATGCACAGTATATTTATAACTGATAATCACCATTACTTCAGTAATCACAAGTGACAGAGCTCATAACCATGACAATGTGTCACTGTGTAATAGTTATTGTGTGTGTGTGGTGTGACCCGCAGGCCGTTCTGGCTCTGGCAGCCTCCTGGACGTCGAGGCAGGTTGGAGAACGAACGCTAACAGGAATCGTCATTGACAGTGGAGATGGAGTCACGCATGCGATACCTGTGGTAAAGTAACCTTATTTTAGTTTGAATAGATCAGTGTGATGAAATAAAACTCTTTCATGTAGAGAACACGCTACTTAAACCCAAGTCTTATAAATACAGTAACACTTCACCTGCACCAACAGTGAATGAAGGCTAACAGGGGCTGGTTAGCATGACTGTCATTAATAATACAGTTTTTAATTTTGAGTCATTTTATACAACGACGGCCAAAAAAGCTTTAAAACACAAATGTCTCTGTGGAGCTATACATCCGTCATTATGTGCGAGGATTGGAATAATTTAATCTCTCCAACAAATAGTCCTAAGGAAGAGGTAATAAGTGAATTGAGATCTCTTATAACTTTTTTACCTCCGCCAAGGAGGTTATGTTTTCAGTAGCGTTGTTGGTTTGTCTGTTAGCAACATTACGGAAAAAGTTATGAACGGATTGCTCTGAAATTTTTTCCAGAGTTGTGACTGGGCACAAGTAACAATCCATTAAATTTTAGCGGTGATCCGGATCACCTTCTGGATCCCGGAATTTTTTAAAGGATTCTTGGCGGAGGTCTGCGCTCTCCGAGTGCTTTTCTAGTATTTTAATGTGTTTCACTGTAAAACATTGAGATGTAAAAGGAAAGAGCCTTTAACGTTGATGACACTCTTTCTACTGAGGCATACAACAGATAATTGCCTTGTAATTAATAGCAGGACGAATGCTTTAGAGGTCTGCGCGGGTCGGATTTTTCAGTCCCGCTCCCGCATTGTGCAGTCCCACTCCCGCCCGCGCCCGCAAAGAATTATGATTTTCAGTCCCGCTCCCGCCAGCGCCCACAAAAAAATTATGATTTTCAGTCCCGCTCCCGCCCGCGCCTGCCATATTTTGTCCCGCTCCCGCCCGCAAATCCCACATGATGCAGACGTTCGCGTTATTTCTCAGGAAAGTTCTTGTCTTGACACAGCGTGATGGTGCCCCGCCCCCTACTTTGAGTGGATCTGAGCATAAATATCTACAGTTCACGTTTGTTATTGTTTACCTTGTTTCTGAATTCAGCATGTAGTATCTCTAATAATAATAATTAGTGCTGTCAAACGATTAAAATATTTAATCACAAATCGCACATTTTTATTACATGAGAAACCATTGTAAATCTCTGATCAGCATAAAAAAGTGAATGGGCTTGCTTTGTACCAATGTTGTTTTTTTAAATTTTTTTTATTTTTTATTGCAAAGCAGAGCTAGTAAAAGAAGTGAACTGATTTACTGCTTGCGTTAGTCTACAACTTTAATCAGAGAGACATGTTACACAGTGACGGTAGGCTTGACTCAATGCTATCCCAGAAATCCTTCCTGTAATATGCAAATTTGGCCGCCTCTGATTGGACAGCCAAATTTGCATATTACAGGAAGGATTTCTGGGATAGCATTGAGTCAAGCCTACCGTCACTGTGTAACCTGTCTCTCTGATTAAAGTTATAGACTAATGCAACAAGTAAATCAATTCACTCATGGTTCTCTTGCTAGCTGGGTGTGAACTGCGAGTCATTAGAGTGATCAAAGAATTTCCTCTTAAGGTGATCAATGGCAAGTTTAAGATGCTGTTCCTCACTCAATCTGGCAATCTGACTTTCTCTGCAAATTTAGGCATCTTAAAATGTTTTTATTAATGCCAAATAAAATATCCAGCACAAATTATATATGATAAACATAAATTAATAATTTATAAATTTTATTTCAAGCACGTTTTTAGTTAGCGGGACTGCAGCTTATCACCGCTCCCACCCGCGCCGCATATGTGCACTCCCGCTCCCGCCCGCACGCGCATATGTGCAGTTCCGGTCCCGCCCGCACCCGCAATGAGCTTTCAAAATTTGTCCCGCGCCGCACTGCTTTGCGGCGGGTCCCGCGAGTCCCACGGGACTCCCGCGGGAGTGCAGGGCTCTAGAATGCTTAACCAAGAAACTCATTCTGACTCCCATTAGGTCCTGAGAGATTGTTTACTATTTATCCATATTTAATTGGCTTTTAGCACCTTTTGTTTTGTTTAGGACACAAATCTCGAGGGATATAACCCAATAACATTATATACACTCACCGGCCACTTTAATAGGAACTTGTTGTTGATTCTAAGATCCCTGTTCTTGGCTGCAGGAGTGGAACCCAATGTGGTCTTCTGTTCTGCTGTTGCATGCTGAGATGCTTTTGTGTTCACCACGGTTGTAAAGAGTGATTATATGAGTTACTATATCCTTCCTGGCAAAAAATCTCGAACCAATCTGTCCATTTTCCTCTGACCTCTCTTATCAACAAGGCATTTATCAACAAGGCAAATTTGTATCCCACAATGCCTTGCGTGAACAGGGAAAGCCCACCATGTTTTGCATGATGTAGTATCTTGAATTGGGTCATGGTGAAGCAGGAAAAAATAGATGAGAATTTAGGGCCATGTGGCCTTAAATTCATTAATTGTTCTATTTAAAAAAAACTAATAAAATTGGAGGCGGCACGGTGGTGTAGTGGTTAGCGCTGTCGCCTCACAGTAAGAAGGTCCTGGGTTCGAGCCCCGGGGCCGGCAAGGGCCTTTCCTTGTGGAGTTTGCATGTTGTCCGTGTGGGTTTCCTCCGGGTGCTCCGGTTTCCCCCACAGTCCAAAGACATGCAGGTTAGGTTAACTGGTGACTCTAAATTGACCGTAGGTGTGAGTGTGAATGGTTGTCTGTGTCTATGTGTCAGCCCTGTGATGACCTGGCGACTTGTCCAGGGTGTACCCCGCCTTTCACCCGTAGTCAGCTGGGATAGGCTCCAGCTTGCCTGCGACCCTGTAGAAGGATAAAGCAGCTAGAGATGATGAGATGAGATGATAATAAAATTGGAAGTCTGTGATTCGAATTCAGTAGCTTTCGGTCACTAAACAAAAATAATTGGGTGTCGGGAAAACTCTTTTTATGACCTACACTTGAAAAATCTGAAAGGCAGTTTAGCTTTAAACACAAAGGTTGCTGATTTGTGACCAGGGCAACGGACAGAAATAGAAATTTTATAAAACACTGGAATTTGAAATGTTCATAACTTTGGTTCTTTAGACGTATTTACAAAATGAAACAAGTTTTCAATTCAGATCTTCACACTCTTTAATTTCATACATTACACAACACTATTACAACTAGTTTAAAAACTGGCCTGTCATTGTTGGTTATAATTTTCAAAATATAATCAAACTAGGAGTGTCATTTAAACCACAGCGTCTCTGACCAGGCAGTTACTAAGGATGAAGGCTATGTTCTTTTTGTTCTTTTCAGAACACGTTATCTAGTTAATCCATTCATATTCATATATGGTCACGTCCTGAATGTAATCTCACCTGTAGTGTAAGAACCTTCTTCAATACATGTATTCGACTGCAGCAGACTGCTAAAGCGTGTCTATTTCATGATGTACTGTAACTTTGAGTTTGTATGTGCAGCTGATGTTAACTGGTATTCAGTCATGCATGAGTTTTTTCCCACCCTGGCCTCCAGGCAGAGGGCTACGTGATTGGGAGCTGTATAAAGCACATCCCTATAGCGGGCCGAGACATCACCTACTTCATCCAGCAGCTCCTCAGAGAGAGAGAGGTCGGGATTCCTCCTGAACAGTCGCTGGAGACCGCAAAGGCAGTCAAGGTGAATATACAATCTGACTTTTATCATTTGTCTCTCTTATCCACGACCTCATGCATACCAATTCTCCCGACATTCTTATAAAATATTTGCATGCCGCAGTGACTGTGATTGTATCAATGAAATTAGATTACAGGCATCAGATGTGCTGCATCCAGATGTTGGCTTCAGGATGAGAAGATGGGCATCAGATAGCATTGTACTGTCTTAATAATATCAGCTCTATAAATATCATCTGCTTTGGACATAATAATAAGAATAAATATTTATGTAAGAGAGATAGATGTGTGTTGAAAAAGGACCGATGAATGTAAATCTTCCAGTGGTCTGTCGAGGCTGTATGTAAAAACTAGTCCAGTGGCAGACCAAGTGAGAATCCATCACTGATGGTAATGAGTTTTGATTCAAGCCTGGCTTGGTATTTGTCACAGAAATAAAAATACAATCAGTTAAACCTGCCATATACAGGGAAAGAACAAGGATGAACAAAACTGTGCCAAAAACTGTGTTTTTAAGGAATAAAAGAGTCATGTCATGCTGTTATAATCAACAACAGAGTGGTGTGATGAAATGTTGAAGAGTTCTTTGGGACTATTTTCCCAAAATTCTAAAGTGTTTTATTCCTTTTACACAACAAATATTTCCCTAATGCTTAAAATTTCTTCTTGATTAAAGTACATCCCATTCAGGGTTAATATAGTTAATAAAAACTAAAACTAGAAGTGAAAATAATTTTGTTAACTGAAATAAAAACTACATAGAGACTGTGACTAAAGTCACAGTGATTTGCGCTAGCTCTTACAAACCGGGATGTCTGGTCACCATACCTTATAGATCCAGAATGGTAAGAGATAGAGAATGATGCTTGATGAGGGGAAAAAAGCTTGTTTTTCATGGATCATTCCGGTTCAGTGATCCAGATCAGCACCAAAAGTCATAGCAACGTAATTCAGCCCAGAGGTATTCTTCTTCATGTGAAATTTGTTGATGGATGATTGAAAACTGAGGGAGAAATAGCACCTTAAAAAACTTTGGGATAATACTACTACTACTAATAATAATAATACAACCCCGATTCCAAAAAAGTTGGGACAAAGTACAAATTGTAAATAAAAACAGAATGCAATGATGTGGAAGTTTCAAAATTTCATATTTTATTCAGAATAGAACATAGATGACATATCAAATGTTTAAACTCAGAAAATTTATCATTTAAAGAGAAAAATTAGGTGATTTTAAATTTCATGACAACAACACATCTCAAAAAAGTTGGGACAAGGCCATGTTTGCCACTGTGAGACATCCCCTTTTCTCTTTACAACAGTCTGTAAACGTCTGGGGACTGAGGAGACAAGTTGCTCAAGTTTAGGGATAGGAATGTTAACCCATTCTTGTCTAATGTAGGATTCTAGTTGCTCAACTGTCTTAGATCTTTTTTGTCATATCTTCCGTGTTATGATGCGCCAAATGTTTTCTATGGGTGAAAGATCTGGACTGCAGGCTGGCCAGTTCAGTACCCGGACCCTTCTTCTACGCAGCCATGATGCTGTAATTGATGCAGTATGTGGTTTGGCATTGTCGTGTTGGAAAATGCAAGGTCTTCCCTGAAAGAGACGTCGTCTGGATGGGAGCATACGTTGCTCTAGAACCTGGATATACCTTTTAGTATTGATGGTGTCTTTCCAGATGTGTAAGCTGCCCATGCCACACGCACTAATGCAACCCCATACCATCAGAGATGCAGGCTTCTGAACCGAGCGCTGATAACAACTTGGGTCGTCCTTCTCCTCTTTAGTCCGAACGACACGGCGTCCCTGATTTCCATAAAGAACTTCAAATTTTGATTCGTCTGACCACAGAACAGTTTTCCACTTTGCCACAGTCCATTTTAAATGAGCCTTGGCCCAGAGAAGACGTCTGCGCTTCTGGATCATGTTTAGATGCGGCTTCTTCTTTGAACTATAGAGTTTTAGCTGGCAACGGCGGATGGCACGGTGAATTGTGTTCACAGATAATGTTCTCTGGAAATATTCCTGAGCCCATTTTGTGATTTCCAATACAGAAGCATGCCTGTATGTGATGCAGTGCCGTCTAAGGGCCCGAAGATCACGGGCACCCAGTATGGTTTTCCGTCCTTGACCCTTACGCACAGAGATTCTTCCAGATTCTCTGAATCTTTTGATGATATTATGCACTGTAGATGATGATATGTTCAAACTCTTTGCAATTTTACACTGTCGAACTCCTTTCTGATATTGCTCCACTATTTGTCGGTGCAGAATTAGGGGGATTGGTGATCCTCTTCCCATCTTTACTTCTGAGAGCCGCTGCCACTCCAAGATGCTCTTTTTATACCCAGTCATGTTAATGACCTATTGCCAATTGACCTAATGAGTTGCAATTTGGTCCTCCAGCTGTTCCTTTTTTGTACCTTTAACTTTTCCAGCCTCTTATTGCCCCTGTCCCAACTTTTTTGAGATGTGTTGCTGTCATGAAATTTCAAATGAGCCAATATTTGGCATGAAATTTCAAAATGTCTCACTTTCGACATTTGATTTGTTGTCTATGTTCTATTGTGAATACAGTCAGTTTTTGAGATTTGTAAATTATTACATTCCATTTTTATTTACAATTTGTACTCTGTCCCAACTTTTTTGGGATCGGGGTTGTAATTATTTTGAAATATGTCTTTAAATATGTTCACTCCCACTATTACAGCCAATCACAAGCCTTTATGACTGAGATGACTGTGTTAAAGGGAAGTAAATTCTTGTGCTTGCCCTCAGGAGCGCTACTGCTACATCTGCCCAGATATCGTAAAAGAGTTCACGAAGTACGACACCGACCCAGGAAAATGGATAAAGAAATACAAAGGCATCAACGCCATCAGCAAAAATGAGTTTCATATAGATGTGGGATATGAACGCTTCCTTGGACCAGAGATTTTCTTCCATCCAGAGGTAACAGACAGCACTTTGGTGTTTTTTTTTTTTAAAGTGTACTACAGCGCCTTGAGAAAGTATTTGCACCCCTGCCCATGAATATTTTGTATTGTTGCAAATTGACATGGACTTAAATGGGAATATGTGATAAAGCTACACAAAATCTCATCTCATCTCATTATCTCTAGCCGCTTTATCCTTCTACAGGGTCGCAGGCAAGCTGGAGCCTATCCCAGCTGACTACGGGCGAAAGGCGGGGTACACCCTGGACAAGTCGCCAGGTCATCACAGGGCTGACACATAGACACAGACAACCATTCACACTCACATTCACACCTACGGTCAATTTAGAGTCACCAGTTAACCTAACCTGCATGTCTTTGGACTGTGGGGGAAACCGGAGCACCCGGAGGAAACCCACGCGGACACGGGGAGAACATGCAAACTCCACACAGAAAGGCCCTCGCCGGCCACGGGGCTCGAACCCAGACCTTCTTGCTGTGAGGCGACAGTGCTAACCACTACACCACCGTGCCGCCCAGCTTTCAAAATGATTTATGAATTTAAAAAAGAGTTGTGATTTGGATAAATATTCGTATCGCATTAGAGTTATAATCCCTATTTGGTTCATTACAGTTCTGGGTTGTAATGCTAGGAAATGTGGAAGCGTTCATGTTTTATATTTGTACATTTTGTTTTGAGTCAAATGTCATTATTTTTCAGCAGATTGTCGGTACAGGCGTGATTATTATCTAGCTTCATTTCATCTTCATTGTTGTTTATTTAAAAAATGTTGAGTTCTTTTTGTCATTTCATTTTCATCATAGATGACCCAAAAAAAAGATAGCTCATGACCTTACTTCTTAGTTTCTGATTTGTGAAATAAAATGTTTCCAGTTTGCCAACCCGGACTTCATGGAGCCCATTTCAGATGTTGTAGATGAGGTCATTCAAAGCTGTCCGATAGACGTGAGACGACCTCTTTACAAGGTACAGTACATCAGCATCACATGTACATCATAGAAGGAACAAAACACTCGGTGCCATGCTGTTATAGAGAAATAAGCAAAGTTGAGTTAGTGTGATGAAGCGGAGTTACTGTTACCACCTCAAAGTAATGGCATTTAGCAGACGCTCTAATTCAGAGTGACGTACAACATACCCAGAGCAGCCTGGGGAGCAGTTGGGGGTTCAGTGCCTTGCTCAAGGGTGCTTCAGCCATTCCTGCTGGTCCAGGGACTCGAACCAGTAACCTTTTGGTCTCAAAGCTACTTCTCTAATTATCTTATAACAGCACGTCCTGTTGTGTTTTATTGCACTTGTACCACAGCAGTTTGCCGGATTACAAGTACGTGTTGTAATTTTCGTCTATTTATATTTACATTTACAGGGGTGCTTGAAAGTTTGTGAACCCTTTAAAATTTTCTATATTTCTGCATAAATATGACCTAAAACATCATCAGATTTTCACACAAGTCCTAAAAGTAGATAAAGAGAACCCAGTTAAACAAATGAGACAAAAATATTATACTTGGTCATTTATTTATTGAGGAAAATGATCCAATATTACATATCTGTGAGTGGCAAAAGTATGTGAACCTCTAGGATTAGCAGTTAATTTGAAGGTGAAATTAGAGTCAGGTGTTTTCAATCAATGGGATGACAATCAGGTGTGAGTGGGCACCCTGTTTTATTTAAAGAACAGGGATCTATCAAAGTCTGATCTTCATAACACATGTTTGTGGAAGTGTATCATGGCACAAACAAAGGAGATTTCTGAGGACCTCAGAAAAAGCGTTGTTGATGCTCATCAGGCTGGAAAAGGTTACCAAACCATCTCTAAAGAGTTTGGACTCCACCAATCCACAGTCAGACAGATTGTGTACAAATGGAGGAAATTCAAGACCATTGTTACCCTCTCCAGGAGTGGTCAACCAACAAAGATCACTCCAAGAGCAAGACGTGTAATAGTTGTCGAGGTCACAAAGGACCCCAGGGTAACTTCTAAGCAACTGAAGGCCTCTCTCACATTGGCTAATGTTCATGAGGCCACCATCAGGAGAACACTGAACAACAATGGTGTGCATGGCAGGGTTGCAAGGAGAAAGCCACTGCTCTCCAAATGGAACATTGCTGCTCATCTGCAGTTTGCT
This sequence comes from Neoarius graeffei, assembly GCF_027579695.1. NCBI lineage: Eukaryota > Metazoa > Chordata > Actinopteri > Siluriformes > Ariidae > Neoarius > Neoarius graeffei. Next base: position 98,938,984 of record NC_083573.1, read on the forward strand.
GAAGATCACGTGGACAAGCCAGAAGGTTATTGGAAATATGTTTTGTGGACGGATGAGACCAAAATAGAACTTTTTGGTCTAAATGAGTAGCATTATGTTTGGAGAAAGGAAAACACTGCATTTCAGCATAAGAACCTCATCCCATCTGTGAAACATGGTGCTGGCAGTATTATGGTTTGGGTCTGTTTTGCTGCATCTGGGCCAGGACGGCTTGCCATCATCGATGGAACAATGAATTCTGAATTATACCAGTGAATTCTAAAGGAAAATGTCAGGACATCTGTCCATGAACTGAATCTAAAGAGAAGGTGGGTCATGCAGCAAGACAGTGACCCTAAGCACACAAGTCGTTCTACCAAAGAATGGTTAAAGAAGAATAAAGTTAATGTTTTGGAATGGCCAACTCAAAGTCCTGACCTTAATCCAATGGAAATGTTGTGGAAGGACCTGAAGCGAGCAGTTCATGTGAGGAAACCCACCAACATCCCAGAGTTGAAGCTGTTCTGTATGGAGGAATGGGCTAAAATTCCTCCAAGCCGGTGTGCAGGACTGATCAACAGTTACTGGAAACATTTAGTTGCAGTTATTGCTGCACAAGGGGGTCACACCAGATACTGAAAGCAAAGGTTCACATACTTTTACTACTCACAGATATGTAATATTGGATCATTTTCCTCAATAAATAAATGACCAAGTATAATATTTTTGTCTCATTTGTTTAACTGGGTTCTCTTTATCTACTTTTAGGACTTGTGTGAAAATCTGATGATGTTTTAGGTCATATTTATGCAGAAATATAGAAAATTCTGAAGAGTTCACAAACTTTCAAGCACCACTGTATAAATGTTCTCACATACATTATAGCATGTGTATATACAGTCATCATATTTTCTTTTTTTTCCTTGTAAAGTTAACTAAAAGATAAAAAACTCAGCTTGCCATGTTCCAGACAAACCTTAAAATCTAAAGTTACAGCAATATACTCATCAGCCACTTTATTAGTAACACCCGTCCATCCACTTGCTGTTTGATGCAGTTCTCTAATCAGCCGATCCCTTGATTCGTCAAATCACGCAGGTACAAATCAAGAGCTTCAGTTAATGTTCACAATGTTCAAACATCCGAATGGGAAAAATTGTGATCTTGCAGTGAAGTGTGACTTTCTTTCACTGTGGCATGGGTGTTGGTTTGAGCCAGATGGACTGGGATTTTTAGAGTATTTCAGAAACTGCTGATCTCCTGGGGTTTTCACACACAACAGTCTCTAGAGATTACGCAGAATGGTGCGAAAAATAAAAAACATCGAGTGAGTGAGTGAGTGAGCGACAGTTCTGTGGGTGGAAACAAACACTTTATTGGTAAGACAGGTCAGAGGAAAATGGACAAATTGGTTCAAGCTTTTTGGTCAGGAAGGATATAGTAACTCATAGCAACTCTTTATAATCGTGGTGAGCAGAAAAGCATCTCAGCATGCAACAGCAGAACAGAAGAACACATTGGGTTCCACTCCTGCAGCCAAGAACAGGGATCTGAGAATCAAGAACACGTTCCTATTAAAGTGGCCGGTGAGTGTACATTTGACTGTTGCAAAGTGCTGACACTGGAGACTCCTTCCATAGATGTTAAATAAACATCTCTTACAGAAAACTTATATCAACTTGAGTTGTTTTTAATCTGTTTATGTGGCGTGTTCACGAGTCCGAGTCACTGTGAATGAGTTCTCATCTCATCTCATTATCTGTAGCCGCTTTATCCTGTTCTACAGGGTCGCAGGCAAGCTGGAGCCTATCCCAGCTGACTACGGGCGAAAGGCGGGGTACACCCTGGACAAGTTGCCAGGTCATCACAGGGCTGACACATAGACACAGACAACCATTCACACTCACATTCACGGTCAACTTAGAGTCACCAGTTAACCTAACCTGCATGTCTTTGGACTGTGGGGGAAACCGGAGCACCCGGAGGAAACCCACGCGGACACGGGGAGAACATGCAAACTCCACACAGAAAGGCCCTCGCCGGCCACAGGGCTCGAACCCGGACCTTCTTGCTGTGAGGCGACAGCGCTAACCACTACACCACCGTGCCGCCTGTGAATGAGTTGTTACTATAATATAAAACTACTAGAGTGAGTGCATTCAGAGCTGCTGTTGGACAATTAATCAACACTTTCTGACCAATCAGATTTGAGAATTCATCATGCTGAGATGTAAGTATATTACATTATCAGCCTTTTCTAACTACAGTATCTTTGTTAGTGAAAGTTTAACTGTAAGTTGTTTTAAAATCATATTTTCTTCCCTTATACTGTATGAGGAAATCATTGTTACTGAAGACAATTCTCACGTGTCTGGTTCGTCAGCTAGAGGTCACTGTTCATCCACCAAACTCTCTAGACGCTCAGCAACAAACCCAAGAAGCGCACCAAATCATTGCACCTGTTGGGACAACACCAGTGTGACATTCACTTGAAATAGCCTAAATATTAATGCAGCAGATACTGAGTTCATTTTGTTTCATATGCATTGTGTGCATGTTGTCTGTCTGGCCAAACAAAGCTTTGACAAATTCTAATTCGAGAACCTGGTAATTAGAAGCGCCAGTGATTAAAAGAGCTCATTTGATTTGCATGTGAAGTGAATATGAAAACATTTGGACTGTGAATAGAGAGCAACGAAAGAGTCTGGCTGATCTGAAAGCATCTGAATATCTCAGTATTAACTCGATTCTCATTTTCAAATAACATTTTCCAAACCTAATACTTATGCAAATATGCTCAATGAGCTCTCAGAGGAGTTCAACAACATTAAGTTGTGTAATTGTGATTCAGAACAGTAAAGCAGACGTGAACCCCTGCTGTGGCCAACTCTATTAAATTTAACCCAATTGAACACCTGTGGGGGATTTTGGAGTGCCGTGCTAGATAAAGCTGTCTAACACCATCATCATTACTCCAGTTGACGGAAGATCATTTGGAAGAACGGTGTTCATCGCTCCAGTATTGTTCCAGAGAGGTGTAGAATCTGTGCTAAGGTGCATGGAAGCTGTTTTGGTGGCCCAACACCTTACAGAGACTCTGTGTGTTAGTTTTCATCCAAGTTGTCACCCATCATCTTCGTGATTGGGTGCAAAAATGTGTCTCAATCGGTTTTAATAAGAAATAAAATGCTCAGGAATATGCTAGTAATAGGCTTATGAGGGTACTTCAAAAAGTTGTTGGCCTCCCTCACCCAAAAAATGTCACAGGAGAAAGACATTATTTTTCAACATAGTTTCCTTTAACTTCAGTGCACTTGGTCCACCGATGTTCAAGCTTGGCTATCCATTCACAGAAGGTCACATCTTGAGCCTCCAGATCCTCCTCAACAACATGGATGACTTCTTCATCACTCTGAAAATGGTGACCACGTGAGTGGGATTTCAGTTTGGGAAACAGACAGAAGTCAAATGGGTCCAGGTCGGGTGAGTAAGTTGTATGGGGCAACAGTTCAAAGCCAAACTTGGCTGCTTCTGCCCCTGACCCCGTGCTGTGTGGACGGGTGCATTGTCCTGGAGCAATAGCATGCTAGCTTGAAGTTTTCTTTCCTCTCCTTTTTTCCTTGATCTCTTCTTTCATTTGAGTTTTTGTGGACAGTGTTATAAGGCTTTATAGTACACAGTTAAGTCACAAAACTGGGGTTTACGCCCCTTGTTTCAGGGTGAGGCCAAGAACTTTTTGAAATACCCTTGTATACTATTATGACTACTATCAGACAGAAAGCTGAACTGGAGGTAGCACAGTTGAAGATGTTGAGATTTTCATTGGGACAGACAAAGTTGGACAGAGTTAGAAATGAGTATATCAGAGGGACAGGACATGTAGGACGGCTTGGAGACAAAGTGAGATTGAGATGGTTTGGACACATACAGAGGAGAGATTGAGGGTACATTGGGAAAACAATGCTGGAGATGGAGTTGGCAGGTAGAAGGAAAAGAGGAACAGCTAAGATGAGATTTATGGATATGGTGAAGGAGGACATGAGGACAGAAAAAGATACAGAGGACAGGAGGAGATGGAGGGACATTATCCGCTGTGGAGACCCCTAACGGGAACAGCTGAAAGAAGATGACAAAGAGGCTATTGTACAAGACTGTACAGAATGGAAGCCTCAGACAGTATTTCTCCCAATTGAGTATTTCTATAACATTTAATAGGGCTTGAATTTAAGCCTAAAAAAGTCACTGCAATTAAATGATGGGTACAAATATTGTTGTTTCTTTCTATCGACAGCTCATTTGCTATGATCGATGACAATACTTTCTTGTACAAATCTGCCATAGTATTTTTCTTTATAGTTGGTGTTTTCTGCTGCCAGGATAAAACATATCCACCTCATATAAGTTGCACACATCTCCCTCACTGCTTGTCAGGGACTTTCAGCAGCTTACAATTGCACAAACTTGATGTCCATTTCTTGAAAGATGAAAATCTTGATGTCCATTTCATTTTGAGACGCAGTCCTTCTCATCTCATTATCTGTAGCCGCTTTATCCTGTTCTACAGGCAAGCTGGAGCCTATCCCAGCTGACTACGGGCGAAAGGCGGGGTACACCCTGGACAAGTCGCCAGGTCATCACAGGGCTGACACATAGACACAGACAACCATTCACACTCACATTCACACCTACAGTCAATTTAGAGTCACCAGTTAACCTAACCTGCATGTCTTTGGACTGTGGGGGAAACCGGAGCACCCGGAGGAAACCCACGCGGACACGGGGAGAACATGCAAACTCCACACAGAAAGGCCCTCGCCGGCCATGGGGCTCGAACCCAGGACCTTCTTGCTGTGAGGCGACAGCGCTAACCACTACACCACCGTGCCGCCGACGCAGTCCTTGTTGCTATAATTAAAGATGATGCGTAGGCAGCATGGTCTTGAGCAACTGCCCTTCAAATGCTCATTAGGAAAAGTGTATTTCTGGTTTAAAAGATTGATGCACTTCTGCAGTGAGAAACATGAACTTGATGCGATATCAAGTTCAAACATGAAACATGAACTTGATGCGAGATATGATGCGATTTGTAGAATACCAACAACAAGTTTTATTTGCTACAAGTAATAATTTCTGGGTAAGTTTAATAATGTAACTGTGTGTGTGTCTGTGTTAGAATATAGTGCTCTCTGGAGGATCCACTATGTTCAGGGACTTTGGTCGACGGCTACAAAGGGATCTGAAGCGTGCAGTTGATGCCAGACTCCGTCTCAGTGAGGAGCTGAGTGGAGGCAGGATAAAGGTTAGCATTTCAGCATGTAATACATCAAAACTAAAAGGGCAGGTCAGTTAAATGGACATTTAAATCCTGCACATTAACAGTATTGACAAACAAAGGAAGAAGCTATGCATGAAATCCAGTTTGCTGCTTGGTGAAGCCATGGTAGCTTTCATTTAATTTCAACCATTTTAACATACTAACTAGATAAGGTTTTGCTATTTGTTAACACCCCTGGATGAACTTTATCATGCTCAACCATGGTCTACCACCCACTGGCTACTGCATTTAGTTCCGACTGTGCACCATGACAGCTACAAATGAGATGCATACATACATACATACATACATACATTTGCGTACTAAATTCAACAGTATCCTACCCAGAGAACAGAGCAGACCCAGGGGAAGTTTCAAGCTTGAGCTTTTTGTTCACTAAATGCCAAATCCAGCCTCAGGTTTTCATCTCGCACTATATTTCCTGTACAAACCAAGTGAGAGAAACAGGGTTCAGGCATCACGCATCAACCATTACACTTTTGGCTTGTCTCCAGGCTCTCTAAATCCCTCTCTTTGGGTATACCTCCATGGGTATAGCCCAGGCAACAAGGCAAAGAACCATTTGCATCCTGTGAACCATGGTGAACTTAAAATGCCAGACACCAACCAGTTATCTGTGGGTTGGTATCCTTCATACAAGGGAGCCACTGCAATGGGGCATTAGCCAAACAGAGTGAAAAGGTGCCCTAGCAAGGATGATCAGAAATGAATGGAATTTCAATTAATGCTGTATTTGGACTACCATACAAAGAGCTTCCAGTTGATTTACAGCACCTGGGACAAAAACATGTTGGTCTGCGGCATGCAGAGCACAGAGAAGTGAAAGAAGCAAAGCAAGAGAGAACTGATTTAATACTTATTAAGGCAAGCCTGCACTACTTTTATCATTGTGCTGGATCTGGTCATTCTTTTTTGGTGAGATCAGTCTGAGGAATGAATACTTAGGCACGATGCAAAATGATATCCTGCAAGCACCAGGAAATATCTCCCCTAATTTTGTGGTCTTGGACCATAGGGAGGCTGTGATTGCTGCCAACTTATTAATTTGGTCAAGCACATCTGCTCAAGATTCAAGTGAAAACCCAGATACCATACCATCCAATTGCACACGCCACTAGGTTTGTTGTGAGCCTAAGTGGTTTCAGGGAGCCCAAACATATGTGCAATGAATTTCTGTAAACTAAACTGGACTTGAGGACAAGAAAATCTGCAAATAGCCCTTGGTTCAGCTTTTGGTAATCCATGCAGAACCAAACTTCCCCATCCCGCTTCTGCATAATTAAAATTCCAATCACTACGCAATTCCTCTATTACTCTATGTCCAGGATTTTCCCAATTGTTCTCTCGTGTTGGGTAATGGGTATGTCTGGCTCTGCAAAATGAATGCAGAAGGAGTCTCAAGGTGGTGTTCTGTGAGGTCTGTGTGACCAACCAGGAAGAGGAGAACAGGTCTGAAAAATCAGCCTACACCTCGGAAACCAGTGCTCTCTGGGAAGTGGTACTAGAACTGGATTACCTGTTTTTGGGCATTCTAGTTCTACCTCATATCTCTTTGCGATTACCATCACAAGAGCAACAAGGACCCTCTCTTTTCACTGTTTAAGAAAAACTGAGATAGGAAATTCGCTGTTTCACCTGTCTGCTCACAACTCATTGTTATCAACCAACCTGTCTTGCAACCCTAAAAGGTCTGTACTTCATAGAAAGTAAATGTTTAGCTGGATGTTGGAAGTAATACAAGGACATCATCTCCCAGTGAAAATTGCCTTGGTTGGGAGTCCTGATTGTTGCCTTTCCTGGACCTGGAGAAGATTCTCCTGTCATAAGTGACCCAGTGTGAGTTTCATTCAAAGGTCTTTAATTTTTTCAGCATGCCTCTGAGCACAGAACATCAGTCCAGCATGGCTCTAGGCTCTCTTTACTTTCAGCATGATTGCAGGCCAGCTGGTTTTCATCAGTCAATAAAGTTTGTACATAGTCCACCTGTATTCATATCTGGATATGTCTCAGCCTCAACCCCTTACTCAAGGTACAAGCCCATGTTAACACATGCCCACCCTGCTATAGTATAAATCTCAGACAGGGTTTAAATGATGGGGGGGGATTACTCACAAATTAGTAGAATATGAATAAGTGGTGAGATAATACTGCCTTTCTGAGGTAAATGTTTGCAGGAGTGTAATGGCAAGTCTAATACTCCATCCATTCATCCATCCATTATCTGTAACCGCTTATCCTGTGCAAGGTTGTGGGCAAATTGGAGCCTATCCCAGCTGACTATGGGCAAGAGGCGGGGTACACCTTGGACAAGTCGCCAGATCATTGCAGGGCTGACACATAGAGATAAACAACCATTAGTCCAATATTCTTGATGTATTGTTAGACAGTTAATAAAAAAATACATGCCAGTGAAAAAAAATATTTCTGGGAATGCACAAGATTTAAATATAACCCTTGGAACAATACAGCACATTTTGACACAAAATACTAGGGTTGGGGGTAACGCAGAAGTGGGTGGACGAGGGTTGAGTGATTAGACAGAGAGTCAAAATAAATATTGATATAATGTGAGCAAAGAGGGACTGGTTGTAGTTGAGGACCAGGTAAGTGGAGAATCTGGGCATGCAGAGTGATGTTATAAGGGAGGAAACAACCACTTAAAGAATTCTGAATAGAAATCTATGGGGAAAGTCCATAACACCAAATATGGCGGTTGTATGCACATCTCCTGCCTCTACCCCCAAAAGCCAGTCATCTGCAGAACAAGGAAATATTAAGCCAATTGTGTTGCTGCACTGATGCTAGCACACAGTTGCACGTGTATGGTACCATATAACCTATGGTGGTGGGGAAGATTTTAAACCTTATTTTGGGGCAAGGTCACATTACATTACAGGCATTTATCAGATGCTCTTATCCAGAGTGATGTACAACAGGACCCCCGACATACCCAGGACAGTGGTCAGCTGGGGTTAAGTGCCTTGCTCAAGGGAACTTCAGCCATTCCTGCTGGTCCAGGGAACCAAACCAGCAACCTTTTGGTCCCAAAGCTGTTTCTCTAACCATTAGGCCATGGCTTCCCCCAAACTTTAAGCATTTTTTCAAAATCAGATTTGCCTGGTGATTCTACACATGCAGTTTTTATGACCTGTTGGCCATTGAACATGCTGTTATGGTTCTCTCCCCATTCATTTAAAAAAAAAAAAAAGCCAAAGTCCTTCCTATGCCAGGACCTGGTCTTTGCAGGCAATCTCCTGTCCCAGTACTAAGCAGGCCCTTAAGGTGCATTGGGTGGCGCTGATCTGTGTTTGTATAGCCCTTGGCCTTTCGCCTATACAGCTAGGGTTACAGCAGGGGGCTAGTCCTCGGGCAACCATGAGAGTTTGACTCCCCACTTGCATCTGTATTGCAGTGTGCCTTGCCAGACAGTAGTAGGTACCATTTTTATGATGGTCTCTGGTATGACCCGATTGCGAGTAGAACTCGCGATCGAGAGGCGGACACGCTAACCACTAGGCCAGCTCGCAGTCCCTGTTCATTTAGAGAGGGGAATAACTGCCTGGGGGTGTTACCAAGATGGCTGCCAAGTGGCAAGACTTGCTTGTAAGGACTTTGACCTGCAACATATATGCGTCATACCTGACCACTTCACTGTGTTTTCAGAATGTCTAGCCTTGAGATTGGTTTCTATCATGTATCAGTGGTGCTGGTACTGTAGGGAGTTTTTCTTGTTATTGTTACCTTACTATTTTTCTTTCTTGCAGCCTAAACCAATCGAGGTACAGGTGATCACACATCATATGCAGAGATACGCTGTCTGGTTTGGAGGGTCCATGTTGGCCTCAACGGTAATACTCCACACACACAAGCATCTTATTTCAAATTGTGCCTTTTGACTGTAAGTTTGACTTGCCCTAACAGTTATTTGATCATTACTTTTCAGTACACTCTACCTTAATGCCAAATTGTTGTCTTAAGTATAGTTTTGATTATATCTTGCACATATTTCTGTTTCATTACAGCCTGAGTTCTTCCATGTATGTCACACAAAGAAAGACTACGAAGAGCACGGTCCCAGTATCTGTCGCCATAATCCAGTGTTCGGGATCATGTCCTAACGTTGGACGGTTACTATAGATGCAGTCCTGGATTCAGTGTTATGATCATCACTCTACCACTACAAAAGCAAAAATTATTTAGCATGAGCTCAAAAAGGGAATATGGAACAAACAGAGATTTCATGTTAATGACTGAAGCTCAAGATAAGAAGCTACGGCTTCTTCAGAGTCTTGTACTTATACAGCACAAAAACAGCATCAGCATCAGAAACACACATCTCCATCCAAGAGAGGCTGTACACGGTTGACTATTTTATTTACATAAATGTTACTTTTGTGTGATCGGAAATTTTCAGGATGATTTTATGCAAACACTTTGCACATGGCTTGAAGGTTGTTGTGAACACAGTGCACATACACACGTATAGACACTTCTGTATTATGTGACTATTTGAAAATGAGTTTATATTTGTAATAGAGATAATAGTTTATGAGGCAGGGACAGGATAAATATTCACATTAAATATTGCATAGGTTTGAAATAATATATTCTTAAGGGGAGAAAAGAGGGTCTGGATGGAAAAAGGGTATTTAAACAGAGCTTATTTAACTATTTCTGTACATTTAGAAATGTATAAGCAATATAATTAAGCCTGTTTTTAATTTTTTTTTAGTTGAACAGTGTCCTATATAGAAGTAATATGGATCTGAAGGAGAACTCTGCTATTCAAACCAGAATGACAATCTTTAAAACTACAAAATTGATCTGTCTCTGAATATTGCTTCTCTCTCTCTCTCTCTCTCTCTCTCTCTCACACACACCCATCAGATACCTTCTCCTGTAATGATTTTCTGTACAGAACCCTGACCATCAGTGGTTATGGTGGATCATGTGGTTAAGGCTTTGGCGCCAGAGCAGAAGAGCCTCAAACACACATATCTACGTTATTTTAGGATATTGATATTCTCATGCACTGCTGTCATTATGATCTCAGAAGATGAGGCGTAACCTTCTTATACAATGGACAGTAACCCACTATTACCAACAGCATCGTGTCAGTAAATATATATTGTCTAGACTGGGGGCTTATTGGAAAGGAAACAGGAATAAAGTCATTCAAATGAACCAAATCCCCAAGGCTGGATAAACTGGCATACTTTATTTTTGCATACGATACAATATTGTGATTTTTTAAAATTATAAATAAACTATCTATCTATCTAGAAGGGCACATGGTAGAGTGCATACATCCATCAAGCCACATATTATCAACATCAAAGTTAAATCACTTGAACCTAGGATAATACTAAAGCTGTCCACCAAATTTCGTCCAAATCTGTTCACTACTTTTTGAATTACATTGGGAACAAACAAACAAAAAATCCTGGCTGCACATACTTATCCAGATTTGTATCAAAATCTAATCAGTTGTTCCTTGGCCCATGGCTCACCTTTCCTCCAAATTTCATCCAAATCTGTTCACTACTTTTTGAGTTACCTTGGGAACAGACAAACAAACAGAGGCGAAAACATAACCTCGCCCAACAAAGTTGGCAGAGGTACGGTAATAATGGAAACATATTACCATGTCAGATGAAAGTATCCATGTGAATTCTGCTTTAAACTCACAATCTGTATATTTATTCCCTAATTAATTGTTTTTGTCATGGCCAAAACCATAGTCAAGCATGATGTGATATATTTGATTAGATCTGTTGTAATGGATTTGTTAAATAAAAATTGGAACATTTCAGAAAGTGGCCATTGTACAGCAGTGGTGAACCGTTACTATTAGAGCTGGGACTTGAGCTCAGCCAAAACTTAGCCAAACACCAAAAAAGTAACAGGGCAAACGATTTTGTAAGGGATTAGTGTCAGGCTGCCAGGTCGCTCCGTTGTGTGTAACTGTCGATGTTGATTTTAAAAATAACTGAGTAAATTACACAGGGAAAATAATACTTAAGTCTGAGTGAAAAATACTGTAGCGAGTGTGTAGCGTGGAAGAAGAGTCTGGAGACAGAAATCTTAGTTTCTCGGTTGTTAGCCTTTGCTACTTGCTCTCGATAGCACTGGCTTGACCGCTTTATAAGCATTCGCTAACACTACACCAGCTGGAAGGTGACTTCACTGCTGCGCTGATGGCGCCGACTCACGGTTAAGCTTGCATTGGCCTTCGAGAAGGCTGAGGGCGATACATTTTTGGTCCCTCCCACTATAAATCTAAATCTGATTGGTTAATTCATCTGTCATTTCCTACATAAACATACACTGCCATGGCCTTCTGTCTCGGCAATGAAGTTCTAATCAGTGAGTGAGCAGCTCTAAACTCTTCTCCGCCTACGTAGAGACAACAAACAGAACAATCTTATTGGATAACTCGATTTTAATGTTTTCAGGACAGTAACCCTTTCATTTCTGAAGCACATTTGATATAAAATGAGGCCAAATTAGAATTAGAAAAGAATAATTATAATGAAAGCCCTGCGATGACCTGGTGACTTGTCCAGGGTGTACCCCGCCTCTCGCCCATAGTCAGCTGCCACCACCATGCTTCACTGTAGCTGCCACCAGCATGATACCATTCTGAAAAAAGAGCACGAGAGGAGAAAACACAGCTTTAATTGCATTGCATCATTTAATGGAAAACAAACCAGTTGTGTTTTGTTGAAATTTTTAAAATATCGCATCTGTTTTGCGCAAAACTTCAGTGGAAACTCAGCTATTGACTGCATGCCAAAATTCTACATTGGCAACTGTATACAATGCCTTGCAAAAGTATTCATCCCCCTTGGGTGTTTGTCCTGTTTTATTGAATTACAAGCTGGAATTAAAATGGATTTTTGGAGGGTTAGCACCATTTGATTTACACACCATGCCTACAACTTTAAAGGTGCATATTGTTTTTGTTTTTTTTATTGTGACACAAACAATAATTAAGATGAAAAAACAGAAATCTGGAGTGTGCACTCCGGACTTCACCCCCCCAAAAGTCAATACTTTGTAGAGCCTCCTTTTGCTACAATTACAGCTGCAAGTCTCTTGGGCTATGTCTCTATTAGCTTAGCACATCTAGCCACTGGGATTTTTGCCCATTCCTCAAGGCAAAACTGCTCCAACTCCTTCAAGTTAGATGGGTTGCGTTGGTGTACAGCAATCTTCAAGTTATGCCACAGATTCTCAATTGGATTGAGGTCTGGGCTTTGATTAAGCCATTCCAAGACATTTAAATGTTTCCCTTTAAACCACTCCAGTGTAACTTTAGCAGTACCTTTAGGGTCATTGTCCTGCTAGACTGTGAACCTTCATCCCAGTCTCAAACCTCTGGCTGACTCAAACAGGATTTCCTCCAGAATTGCCCTGTATTTAGTGCCATCCATCTTTCCTTCAGTCCTGACCAGCTTTCCTGTCCCTGCAGATGAAAAATATCCCCACAGCATTATGCTGCCACCACCATGCTTCACTGTAGGAATGGTGTTCTCAGGGTGTTGGGTTTGCACCACACATGGCATTTCCCATGATGGCCAAAAAGTAAGCAATGGCTTTTTTTCTGGCCACTCTTCCATAAAGCCCCACTCTGTGAGGTGTACAGCTTAAAGTGGTCCTATAGACAGATACTCCCATCTCCGTTGTGGATCTTTGCAGCTCCTTCAGTGTTATCTTTGGTGTCTTTGTTGCATCTCTGATTAATGCCCTCCTTGCCCGGTCTGTGAGTTTTGGTGGGCGGGGCCTTCTCTTGTCAGGTTTGTAGTGGTGCCATATTCTTTCCATTTTGCTATAATGGATTTAATGGTGCTCTGTGGGATATTCAAATTTTGGGATATTTTTTATAACCCAGCCCTGATCTATACTTCTCCACAACTTTGTCTCTGACCTGTTTGAAGGCTCCTTGGTTCTCATGTTGATTGCTTAGTAGTGTTGCAGAGTCCAGGTCCTTCCAGAACAGGTTGATTTATACAGACATCATGTGACAGATCATGTGACACTTTGATTGCACACAGGTGGATCTTAATCAACTAATTATGTGACTTATGAAGTGAATTGGTTGGACCAGCTCTTATTTAGGGGTTTCATACGAAAGGGGGTGAATACCTATGCACAGTCCAGATTTCTGTTTTTTCATCTTAATTATTGTTTGTGTCACAATAAAACAACAATTTGCACCTTTAAAGTGGTCGGCATGTTGTGTAAATCAAATGGTACTAACCCCCCCAAAATCCATTTTAATTCCAGCTTGTAATGCAACAAAACAGGACAAACACCAAGGGGGATGAATACTTTTGCAAGGCACTGTAGAAGAGAATTTTATGATTTAAGATCCACATCTCATTGCCGAAGGCACTGTATGAATGTATTTTAAAATTCCGAAATGCGAATGTGTTAACACTGTAATTCAAACTCAGACAAAACCCTCCACAGACAGCACACAAACATCAACCATGTACTATATAACTAGTTTTCTGATTGGAAAGACTTCACAGGAACAGTTTTATTACTGACACTCTCATAGTTAAACTTATTCACAGAATTTACTCCCTCCTGGTAAGGTAAGAACGGTTCGTTATATTTTAATATTCTCGTCACATTGTCAGCAGAATCATCATGGGTGATCTTCATGGGCTCCAATTTTCTTCCTCTGCTAAACTGTCTGAGCTTTTTCTGTTTTTCTTTTTCTTTTTTGAGGGTATTATTTAGCCAGAACAGACTTGAGTGATTGCAGTCAGGTGGCATGATAATGTACGAGACTTGTTTGCAAATCTTCTCAGGATGTATGTTACAGTGTTCAGATTGAGCCACATCTTTAGACTTTGACAGGAGAAGTTCTTCCCACAGTAAGAACCCTTTCTCAAAGAGCCACCTAAACCAGAAATTGGATATGACCTTTACAAGCAACGAGAATGAGAAGAAGCGACCGTACAATCAATGTGTGATAGAAGTCGAGCATGGTTCTGTTAGTCCTTTGATCTTCACACCATGTGGAGGAACTATCAGAGAGGCTGAGTGCTTTATTGCAGAACTTGCATCGAAATTGTGATAGAAGAAACAGCTGGATTATAGTGTAGCAATGCACTGGCTATCATTTCACTTACTTCAAACAGCGGTGTTTTGTTTGAGAGGTTCTAGGACAGGGCGGCACGGTGGTGTAGTGGTTAGCGCTGTCGCCTCACAGCAAGAAGGTCCGGGTTTGAGCCCCGTGGCCGGCGAGGGCCTTTCTGTGCGGAGTTTGCATGTTCTCCCCGTGTCCGCGTGGGTTTCCTCCAGGTGCTCCGGTTTCCCCCACAGTCCAAAGACATGCAGGTTAGGTTAACTGGTGACTCTAAATTGAGCGTAGGTGTGAATGTGAGTGTGAATGGTTGTCTGTGTCAGCCCTGCGATGACCTGGCGACTTGTCCAGGGTGTACCCCGCCTTTCGTCCGTAGTCAGCTGGGATAGGCTCCAGCTTGCCTGTGACCCTGTAGAACAGGATAAAGCGGCTAGAGATAATGAGATGAGATACACTCACAGGCCACTTTAATAGGAACTTCTTGTTGATTCTAAGATCCCTGTTGTTGGCTGCAGGAGTGGAACCCAGTGTGTTCTTCTGTTCTGCTGTTGCATGCTGAGATGTGTTTCTGCTCACCATGGTTGTATAGAGTGATTATATGAGTTACTATATCCTTCCTGGCAAAAACGCTCAAACTAATCTGTCCATTTTCTGATCTCTCTTATCAACAAGGCATTTATTTCCATCCACAGAACTGTCACTCACTCACTCGATGTTTTTTGTTTTTCACACCATTCTGTCTGTGTAAACTCTGGAGACTGTTGTGTGTGAAAACCCCAGGAGATCAGCAGTTTCTGAAATACTTAAACCAAAAATACTCATGTGGCTCAAACCAACACCCATACCACAGTGAAAGAAAGTCACACTTCACTGTGAGATCACAATTTTTTTTCCATTCGGATGTTTGAACAGGGGCGGCACGGTGGTGTAGTGGTTAGCGGTGTCACCTCACAGCAAGAAGGTCCGGGTTCGAGCCCCGTGGCCGGCGAGGGCCTTTCTGTGTGGAGTTTGCATGTTCTCCCCGTGTCCGCATGGGTTTCCTCCGGGTGCTCCGGTTTCCCCCACAGTCCAAAGACATGCAGGTTAGGTTAACTGGTGACTCTAAATTGAGCGTAGGTGTGAATGGTTGTCTGTGTCTATGTGTCAGCCCTGTGATGACCTGGCGACTTGTCCAGGGTGTACCCCGCCTTTCGCCCGTAGTCAGCTGGGATAGGCTCCAGCTTGCCTGCGACCCTGTAGAACAGGATAAAGCGGCTAGAGATAATGGGATGAGATGTTTGAACATTGTGAACATTAACTGAAGCTCTTGATTTGTATCTGCGTGATTTGATGCATTGTGCTGATGTAAAGGGATTATACTGACTTTCAGTTTTATAGATTATATTTTATCACGAGACTACAGTCAGGATCTGAAATGAAGAGAACGTTTTATTCTTAATTTACGAGAAATAATAAAACTGGCAGAAACAGGAAACATGAGTAGCTTGATATAGCCTTCTTCAATAGATTTGTGTATATATTAGCTATAGCCTTGACGGATAAAGTGTCTTTTCAAGGATGGATACAGCATTACTGCCCTTAAAAACAAAACAACATATCATGCTAACAGTCTGTCCTCCAATACTGGGATGAAAAAGGTATTTTTATTTGCACTTAGGGAACGAGGAGATTTATTTTTCAGATTCGTCACAAGGTCATGGTTTTGGAATTTCAGTAATCATAAATCATTGTTCTTTCTCCTTCAGTAAGCTTAGCAGGAGGGAGTGGTGTGTGATTGTGTGTGTGTGAAAGAGAGAGAGAGTGTTTCCCAGGTCTGGTCCAGTCCGGTCCGGTCCGGTCTTAGACGAGAGATTTGAGCTTGTTTTCATTCTTCTGCTTATAGGCTACAGTAATAATTCAACCAAACAGAACATCTAAAGACGTGTTTAACAATTCAAACAGCTTTTGTGCGAACTCGCTGCTCTGTATCTTTACGTCTGAAGTCTTTCTGAGCTCCATGGAAAGAAATTATGATGTCAGTAACCTCGAGGCATCATTCTTTGAAGTTGCACCTCATTAGATCACAAAATCTCCTTAATGTACAGTTGTGCTCATAAGTTTACATACCCTGGCAGAATCTATGATTCTTTGACCATTTTTCAGAGAATATGAATGATAACACAAAAACATCTTTTCCACTCATGCTTAGTGGTTGGGTGAAACCATTTATTGTCAAACGACTGTGTTTTCTCTTTTTAAATCATAATGACAACAGAAACTACCCAAATGACCCTGATCAAAAGTTCACATACCCTGGTGATTTTGGCCTGATAACATGCACAGAAATTGACACAAATGGGTTTGAATGGCTACTAAAGGTAGCATCCTCACCTGTGATCTGTTTGCTTGTAATCAGTGTGTGTGCATAAAAGCTGAGTGAGTTTCTGGGATCCAGACAAACTCTTGCATCTTTCATCCAACCACTGACATTTCTGGATTCTGAGTTATGGGGAAAGCAAAAGAATTCTCAATGGATCTATGGGAAAAGGTAGTTGAACTGTATAAAACAGGAAAGGGATACAAAAAGATATCCAAGGAATTGATGATGCCAGTCAGCAGTGTTCAAACTGTGATTAACAAATGGAAAATCAGGGGCTCTGTTAAAACCAAACCACGGTCAGGTAGACCAACAAAAATTTACGCCAAACAGCACAGAGACAAGCCTCAAAACTTTTGGAACAAGGTAATTTGGAGTGATGAGACCAAAATTGAACTTTTTGGCCACAACCATAAACGTTACATTTGGAGAGGTGTCAACAAGGCCTATGATGAAAGGAACACCATTCCTACTGTAAAGCATGGAGGTGGATCGCTGATGTTTTGGGGATGTGTTAGCTACAAAGGCACAGGAAACTTGGTCAAAGTTGAAGGAAAGATGAATGCAGCACGTTATCAGCAAATACAGGAGGCAAATTTGCACTCATCAGCCCGGAAGCTGCGCATGGGACGTACTTGGACGTTCCAACATGACAACGATCCAAAACACAAGGCCAAGTCGACCTGTCATTGGCTACAGCAGAACAAAGTGAAGGTTCTGGAGTGGCCATCTCAGTCTCCTGACCTCAATATCATTGAGCCACTCTGGGGAGATCTCAAGCGCGCAGTTCATGCAAGACAGCCCAGGAATTTACAGGAACTGGAGGCTTTTTGCCAGGAAGAATGGGCAGCTTTACCATCTGAGAAAATAAAGAGCCTCATCCACAACTACCACAAAAGACTTCAGGCCGTCATTGATGTTAGAGGGGGCAATACACGGTATTAAGAACTGGGGTATGTAAACTTTTGATCAGGGTCATTTGGATGTTTTTTGTTGTCATTATGATTTAAAAATAGAAAACACAGTTGTTTATCAATACATGGCTTCACCCAACCACTAACCATGAGTGGGGAAAAAAGTTTTTGTGTTATCATTCATATTCTCTGAAAAAAGGCCAAGAAAGCAAAAATTCTGCCAGGGTATGTAAACTTATGAGCACAACTGTACATCATCTCCATTATATAAGCTGCTTTAACGTGTTTCAGAATTAGCTGTGTGCACCTTATACACACACTCACTCTGTGTGATCCGTAACCTGACAGAAAGCCCATTTTAACTTTTCTCTCTAACTTCCAAACTCATCCTGAATCACAGCTGAAGCTCTGAACCCACTTCCTCCCGCGTCCTCATTACCACCGTGGGCCGTCAGTTTTATTCACACTCCTCGACTTTCTCTCCCGGAGCTCCAGGAGACAGCTTTCTGACAGCTCGCTCTCTGAGAACTTGTGCTTCGGCAGCTCGAGGGGGTCAGCTGGGGATTATTTAAACTTTCATGCTTTTGTGTAATTGAAGCTCACTATCAGTGGAGGTTAACATACAGAAAGGATTATGGTAGACCTAATTCTGTACATCGCACAGAAAAAGGGTGAAAATGAGAAAGCGTCTTGAGCCACCTTCATCCATCTTCTTATCCCAGGTGCATGTTGAGTGAGCCATTGATTTTAATCTTCACAGACAATGAAATGAAGTCACTGTCACTCATAATTTAATATTTATTAAAGCCAGTCCTACATTTCACAGCATAATAAATCTTTCACAGGAGAGATCGATGCATAGATACAGTGCAGTGTGTATTTGTAAAGGCAGTCTGAACTGTGATCTGATGAATAGTCTGAAATACAGTGTTTTGCAAAAGTATTCATCCCCCTTGGTGTTTGTCCTGTTTTGTTGCATTACAAGCTGGAATTAAAATAGATTTTTGGGGAGTTAGCACAACATGCCCACCACTTTAAAGGTGAAAATTGTTGTTTTATTGTGACACAAACAATAATTAAGATGAAAAAACAGAAATCTGGACTGTGCATAAGTATTCACCCCCTTTTGTATGAAACCCCTAAATAGAGCTGCTCCAACCAATTCACTTCATAAGTCACATAATTAGTTGATTAAAATCCACCTGTGTGCAATCAAAGTGTCACATGATCTGTCACATGATGTCTGTGTAGCTTTAGCAGAATCACCCTGTTCTGGAAGAACCCTGACTCTGCAACACTACTAAGCAAGCAACATGAGAACCAAGGAGCCTCCAAACAGGTCAGAGACAAAGTTGTGGAGAAGTATAGATCAGGGTTGGGTTATAAAAAACATCCCAAACTTTGAATATCCCATGGAGCACCGTTAAATCCATTATAGCAAAATGGAAAGAATATGGCACCACTACAAACCTGACAAGAGAAGGCCCCGCCCACCAAAACTCACAGACCAGGCAAGGAGGGCATTAATCAGAGATGCAACAAAGACACCAAAGATAACACTGAAGGAGCTGCAAAGATCCACAGCGGAGATGGGAGTATCTGTCCATAGGACTGCTTTAAGCCGTACGCTCCACAGAGCGGGGCTTTATGGAAGAGTGGCCAGAAAATAAAAGCCATTGCTGAAGAAAACACGTTTAGAGATTGTCCAACAGCATGTGGCAGACTCCCCAAACACATGGAAGAAGATTCTCTGGTCAAATGAGACTAAAATTGCTCCTTTTTGCCATCACAGGAAATACCATATGTGGCTCAAACCCAACACCCTGAGAACACCATTTCTACAGTGAAGCATGGTGGTGGCAGCATCATGCTGTGGGGATGTTTTTCATCTGCAGGGACAGGAAAGCTGGTCAGGACTGAAGGATAGATGGATGGCACTAAATACAGGGCAATTCTGGAGGAAAACCTGTTTGAGTCAGCCAGAGGCTTCAGACTGGGATGAAGGTTCATGTTCCAGCAGGACAATGACCCTAAACATACTGCTAAAGCTACACTGGAGTGATTTAAAGGGAAACATTTAAATGTCTTGGAATGGCCTAATCAAAGCCCAGACCTCAATCCAATTGAGAATCTGTGGCATAACTTGAAGATTGCTGTAGACCAACGCAACCCATCTAACTTGAAGGAGTTGGAGCAGTTTTGCCTTGAGGAATGGGCAAAAATCCCAGTGGCTAGATGTGCTAAGCTAATAGATACATAGCCCAAGAGACTTGCAGCTGTAATTGTAGCAAAAGGAGGCTCTACAAAGTATTGATTTTGGAGGATGAATACCTCTGCACACTCCAGATTTCTGTTTTTTATGTTAATTATTGCTTGTGTCACAATAAAACAACAATTTTCACCTTTAAAGTTGTAGGCATGGTGTGTCAATCAAATGGTGCTAACCCTCCAAAAATCCATTTAAATTCCAGCTTGTAATGCGACAAAACAGGACAAACACCAAGGGGGATGAATACTTTTGCAAGGCACTGTATGATCAAGTCCCTGTACAATGACTATTTTTTACCACCATGTTCTTCAATCAGTCTCTACTCCTCCACACTTATTCAGCTTGATTACGTCCTCCTCTAACGTCTCCTTGGTGATTCTGCGATTTATGTTATTCCTCTAGAGAGACTCATTACTCAGTACAGCATGTTGTTTAATGTCACCCTCGGCTTATACCTGGGATCTGATTAGCACATGACGTTCCTTAACACTCTGTTCCCATAAAGAGAACAAACACAACAGAGAGATTTACACAAGCTGACTCGGATCTCTGCGTGAAGCATTCAGGTGAATTCCTCTCTCTGAGTCCCTGGAGGAGCAGATCGCTGTGCAGATCCCTGTATGTGTGGCTCAAGGTGAAAAATACCTTCACATTTTTTATTCATGAATCTGCATCTGTTATTCATTCATTCATTAATGCAGTGAATTAACAGCAGCCTTGTTTCCTGCGTCTCCTCTTTCTCCTTGAGGACAGAGTGATTTAAATACTTTTATGTCCACAAAAATATGAATCCCCTTCAAAGAAAAGTTGGAGGATGATGGGAGTGTGCCACAGAAACACATTTCATTTCAGTCAGTTGTTGAGTAATGATGACAAATTGCTGCAATCGTGTTTTTCCATCTTGAAGCTTTTCAGATGTTGGAGGTCGTTTTATTGAAAAGAAAAAAAATACTCAGCTTCAGAATAATGGCAGGTCTTCTAACACAAAGATGATCCACTATGGTGACCTGAGAAAATTCACCTTGAAGGTCTTTATACGGTAGAACTGATGATATCATCGGTTTCGGCTTTACCATATTGTCTTGTATAAGTATTCACCCCCTATGAATGCTTACATTTTTTTGAAGTGCTAAAACCCAGAACTGAAATTGTCCTAACTGGGATTATATGTCATGAATTGACACAAAAATATTTAAATAATATTAGCTGGCATTGAGTGGTATATCAGATATATTCCATTCTGCTAGCATGATACTGAATGAGTCGAAGACGAGTCGCTGAATGGAATATATTTGATAGACCATGAAAAAAGCCATTATTATTATTATTATTATTATTATTATTATACATACACACTCTCAGCATATCAGCATTCTTGAAGGCCAACGCGAGCTTAACCGCGAGTCAGTGCCATCAGCGCAGCAGTGAAGTCACCTTCCAGCCGGTGTAGCGTTCATCAGTAGTGTTAGTGAATGCTAATAAAGCAGTCAAGCCAGTGCTATTGAGAGCAAGTAGCACAGGCTAACGACCGAGAAACTAAGATTTCTGTCTCCAGGCTCTTCTTCCATGCACGCTTACTATAGTATTTTTCACTCGGACTTCCCTGTGTAATTTACGCTACGTTCACACTGCAAGGCTTAATGCTCAATTCCGATTTTTTTGTGAAATCCGATTTTTTTGTGAGGTCGTTCACATTAACAAATATATGCGACTTGTATGTGATCCTCAGTATGAACGAAAAGCGACCTAAAAGTGTTCCGCATGCGCATTGCAGGATACGATGATGTCACACGCAGTGAGCATGGCCAGTGTTTATGGAAGTAAAACCGCCCGGTTGCGGTATGACCCATCCAATCTAGCTTGAATAGCTGCATCCCCCCAAATGGAAATCAGCTCCCTAACCTCTGCTTCCTTCCATTGAGAAGATTCAGAACCTTCACAGCCCGAAGCGTCCCTCGCATTGATGTCATGCGCAGGGGCGCAGATACGTTTTTTGAACTGGGAGGGACAAAAAACTGGGGGGGACAAAGCTGCCAGCAAACCAACCCCAACCCCGATATGCCTGTCAAACTTGTTGTGGGTTACCATAGCAACCAAGCTCGAGCTCGCAACCTGTGCAGTCTGCGCAGCTCAACCAACCGAATATCAGTCTTTGTTTTATGTGAATTGTTGCAACTATGTATACACTGCTGTGCACCTCAATAAACCGAATGGTAATTAGTCTTTTGATTTTTCCGTGAGGTTTGCCTTATGCAAAGAAAGACAGCATAGACGTTTTTTCCTCCCTATAAGTGGGGGGGACCGAACGAGGTGAATTTAAATCTGGGTGGGACGAATCCCCCCCGTCCCCCCCTCTATCTGCGCCCGTGATTATGCGCCATGTTGTTGTAACTTTTTTTGAGAGACCCGCCGCCTACTTCAGCGCAGAATAGTGACGTTTGTGGCTTGTTGATGACGTGTAAGTCGGATGAATGCGACCTGGCGGTTCAGACTGAAGTCGCATATGAAAAGAGCGGATAGGAATCGGAATTAGGACCACATATCCAAACGGCCTGGGTCGGATTTGAAAAAATCGGATCTGTGTCGTTCATATTGTCAATAAAAGATCGGATACAGGTCACATATGGGCGAAAAGATCGGATTTGAGTCACTTCAGCCTGCAGTGTGAACGTAGCCTTACTTAGTTACTTTTAAAATCAACATCAATAACTACACACAACGGAGCGACCTGGCAGCCAAAATTCTCTCAAAATCTTCTGTTTTGAAGAGATGGCGGCCATGTTTGTTTACGAGTTGTCACAGTCACTCACTAGCATGGAAGTTTTATGTCTCTGATGTGTCTCTTTCCAGTTTTTCGATGTCTGTTGGTATGTTTTTCTCTTTTAAATATGTGTGAAGAATATCTAATTAAGTTTTGGAAGGCTTTTGGGTGTTCAGCGCATCTTTCTCTTTCCCGGCAAACAAAGAAATGGTTGTGTGCATGCACAGCAGAAAACTCTTATTGAGTACTTGCATCAGCTCCGACGTATGACGTCATATTGTCTTGACAACCATGCAATATCGTAAACCATATCCGATGCTCATTCTCCACTGGGCAGAGTGATGTAATACACATAGGATAAGCGATATGAGAAGAATATTGCATGCTGTCAAACCAAATGAATGGAACCTGCTAGAAGGGAATCAAACGTTTTTATTCCGTCGAAAAAGTGTCCTGTATGTATAATAATCCATAATATTGAAACTGTGATATTAAATCCATTATTAACAAAAGGAAGGAATATGGCACAACTGTGGCTCTGCCTGTCCACCAATAGTCAGTGAGCGGATAAAACTGGGATTAGGAGAAACTGTTCACAGGACAAATGCAGCCAGGACACTGCTCAGCAAACATGTGGAAAAAGGTCTGCTAGTCTGATGAGACCAAAATGGAATTTGACACAAGAGCTACTTTGTTGTTCTGTAAACCCAGAATAACAGAATACCATGCTTACTCTGAAGCACGGTAGAGGTAGCATCATGTATTAGATTTATTTTTTTTAATCAGAAAGGACTGGGAAAACTGGTCAGGTGTGAACACAAGATGGATGGAAACAAATATAAGGCTTTTAGAAGAAAACTTGTTCCAGTTCCAGTCCATTTGTGGTGCTAAAAAAATGTGAGCAATTTATGTCTGAACAAATGTCACATAGGCACGTGATGATACATCACAATGTAAATTTATGATGATTTGAATTGATGAAATAAATGAGTTGTGATTTTTACCAGGTTGCGTAATCTCTTGTTTTTTTTTCTCACTGGAATTGTGTTCTATAGACAGCAGAGGGAGCTCTATATAACGTACAACATAGACATGTAAACAGACGCCGCCTTCTGCGTAGAATCATACGTCATCCTCGCCGCCATATTGGATGTGGCAAAGTGGAGATTCTTCAACCGTCTCTGGTATAGCGTCTAGACAGTAGCCGAGAATAAAGATGCCTCATTCATGTGCTGCGTTTAACTGAACCAACAGGTTTACCGTCCAAACGAGATCACATGGGATTACCTTTCACAGGTGAGACTGGAAAAATACTTTTCAATGTATTTGGTCATTATAACGTAATTTTACGAACAGATTTTTCTGACTTTGTGGCTAATATGAAGTCTCGCGCATAATAGCCGCTTGGTGAAACCTGTCTCCAAACAACGAAGTATTTCCTTCGTAACTACGCTGATTGTTGTTAGTTGCTTAGCTAACTTTTCACATACTATGTAGGTTTCCCAAAAATAAAGCCATGAAAAAGCAGTGGGAGACAGCTGTGCGATGGGAAGGGTTTTCTGCTACTCCGTCATCCGTGCTCTGCAGTGAACACTTCAGAACGGAGGATTTTGACAGAACAGGTCAGACAGTCAGGATCAGAGAGGGAGCTGTTCCTTCAGTCTTCAGTTTCCCAGCTCATCTCCACTGGGTAGGTGTAGAGTTATAAGCAGTGAGAATTAGATAATACAGTGCCACACTATGATGAACGTTTTTGAACGTATGATGAATGTTTTTAACCTTTCTGAATGTGAAGGAATCAGTGATGTATTTTGTTTTGGTATGGCGTTAGAACCTGGCTGAACTCAGTTTGGTGGTCATTCAGCTCACTTTATTCAACGAGAGTAGGTCTGTGTGGTGACTCAATAAATAAAACAGTACATTTTTATTTTCATTCACTATTTCCAGTTTTTCCACTATTTCCATCATTTATCATATTCAGTCTTGTAGGTTGGTTATTGTGGCCTCAGGTTTTGGTAGCTTGCTGCGGTATGCTGACTGATTAGCTTACCTGAGCTATCTATCGCGTATCTGTCGCTAGTTTGCAGTGTACAGGGTATTTCGCACACTATTTATAACCATCACATTAAAAGTTATATATGTTGTTTTGATGCCTGTTTGTTTCCCAAATATATACGTGTGTGTCTTAATGGGTGAATAAAAGGCATCGAGTTAAATATTATTGTAGAAAGGGGCTTTATGAAGTTCAGTCCATTTACTTGCATTGGTTTACGGGGAAGATTTGCCACATCCGATATGGCGGACACTCCGACATATCCCAGCAACGGGGCCACCAGCTCAATGCGGCGTCTATGTTTATATGTCTATGACGTACTGTACAATATCAGGAATGCACATGACTTCACTGTAGGCGGATGTAACTCAGCTCTAATGCTGTGAAAACACACAAAAAAGATCTAAAATGGAAAGACCTGTTGTGTGATTGACTGTACAAATAGATTTAATAAGAAATCAGACCTCTCTTTTTACAGACTGCTGAAAGATAAAAAGAAGAAAATGGAGGCAGTATAAATGTTTATAAAAAGTTTATTAAGAAAAGGTCTATTTGTAATTCTTTTTTTCATTTTTAATGAAAGGGAGAGTTTAGTTAATAGGCTATTATATTTTACTCCAAACATTACAAATGTGGGTAAATAATTATTATTGTTATTAGAAAATGAAACAAGTTTTATTTTTTAATTTAACAAAATGAATATTAATGTTGATAAAGAACAGGAAAATAAATGTTGCATTTTGTTTGGTAACAACATTTTTATAATTTAATTTTTTTCCAAACATATGGAAAAATCGAATTGTGATCCCAGTATCGAGAACCAAATTGAATTGTCAATTGGGTGAATTGTTGCATGTCTAATGTCACATGGAGCTCATTTTCAAACTGGAAAAAAAGCAATCATCTGGTCCATTCAGCCATACCTGAGTATAATATATGATCTAACCCCAACAATACAGCACTCGCTCCTGGCCTGCTGAGGATTTATTAAATCCCCCCCCCCCCCCACACACACACACACCGTGTGATAACCTGGTTCAGCTCAATCTAATGCATCTTTCCTCCTATGATTAATCAACAAGAGCTTTGTTCAGCCTGCAACACACAAATGACCAACATTAGAGATGAACGAATAAAACAAATATTCCATTTTGCTTAAAGTTCTGTGAATTACAGCTGAAATATTAGAAACATACCAAACTAATTTTGTGCTAATATTTTCCCAATTAGAGATGGATATCAAAGAAAAAGATCCAGTGTAATGAAGCCATTGTTTGACTTGCAAATATTTAAAGGACATGATCCCAGATAGAGGGCGGCACGGTGGTGTAGCGGTTAGCACTGTCGCCTCACAGCAAGAAGGTCCGGGTTCGAGCCCCGTGGCCGGCGAGGGCCTTTCTGTGCGGAGTTTGCATGTTCTCCCCGTGTCCACGTGGGTTTCCTCCGGGTGCTCCGGTTTCCCCCACAGTCCAAAGACATGCAGGTTAGGTTAACTGGTTTACTGGTCACCTAAATTGACTGTAGGTGTGAATGTGAGTGTGAATGGTTGTCTGTGTCTATGTGTCAACCCTGTGATGACCTGGCGACTTGTCCAGGGTGTACCCCGCCTTTCGCCCGTAGTCAGCTGGGATAGGCTCCAGCCTGCCTGCAACCCTGTAGAACAGGATAAAGCGGCTAGAGATAATGAGATGAGATGAGATCCCAGATAGAGAAAGTGATTACATTGATCAAACTGGGAGATTATTTTTTAATTGTGTCCAATATAAATGTTTAGAAGGCAGTGAGGATGGAACAGAGGGATGAGTAAACATTATGAGATTGATAATGAGCTCTCAAATTACATATAATCCTATTCATAATGACAAAATCGGACATTTTGTGCAGGAAAAAAACATTAAAGCAGATTTGTGCGCTGAGAACTAGAGAGATCAGATATCAGGATTATAACTGAAGGATTATAAAAGACATATAGAGTATGTGATGTTGCTTCATTTTGTTCAATCCTGACCGCTCAAGCAGACTCGGGGTCACTACACCTGTAAGATAAATGGGTACTAATCAGAATAATATTAATTTTTTAGCTTCTTGGTTCAATAATCGAGATCCTGCGCTCTCTCTCTCTCTCTCTCTCTCTCTGTCTGTGTGTGTGTGTGTTGATAGTATTGATAGCAGCATTAGTAGATTAGATTTCTTATTCTCAGTAATGCAAATGAAATAAAGATTAACTTCAGTGATGGGGGTTGGGTTATTTGTCTTTACCATAGCTTTGAAGGAAGAAAGCCAAAAGAATTTGAGCTGCTTGTGTGACTTTATTATTATTATTATTATTATTATTATTATTATTATTATTATTATTATATATATTTTTTTACCTCTGCCAACTTTGTTGGATGAGGTTATTTTTTCACCTCCATTTGTTTGTTTGACTTTTCTCAATGTAACTCAAAAAGTATTGAATGGATTTGGATTAAATTTGGTGGAAAGGTGAGCCATGGGCCAAGGAACCACTGACTAGATTTTAATGCAAATGCAAATCCAGATAAGTATGCAGATCCAGGATTTTTTTTTTTTGTCTGTTCCCAATGTAACTCTGCAACCTAAACTGCAATCTGATTGGTCAACACAGATTTGACATCACTCAACACTTTTCTGAAATGATGAACTTTAATAGCATTAAACAGGGACTATCTATAATCACAGACAGGAACAAGGGCATGGGTTAGAACCAGGAACCACCTGGAGCACGGGAACTGGAAAACAAAGTATGACTAAAAACACAACTTAAACTTGACAACAAGAGTGGATGATAAAACTTTGCTACAAGAAAATCTCATCTCATCTCATTATCTGTAGCCGCTTTATCCTATTCTACAGGGTCGCAGGCAAGCTGGAGCCTATCCCAGCTGACTACGGGTGAAAGGCGGGGTACACCCTGGACAAGTTGCCAGGTCATCACAGGGCTGACACATAGACACAGACAACCATTCACACTCACATTCACACCTACGGTCAATTTAGAGTCACCAGTTAACCTAACCTGCATGTCTTTGGACTGTGGGGGAAACCGGAGCACCCGGAGGAAACCCACGCGGACACGGGGAGAACATGCAAACTCCACACAGAAAGGCCCTCACTGGCCACAGGGCTCAAACCCGGACCTTCTTGCTGTGAGGCGACAGCGCTAACCACTACACCACCGTGCCGCCCACTACAAGAAAATAGGAAAACTATTCATTAGAAACTAATGTGTGTTCCATTTACCTCAGATGTTGGAAATCAGAGTTGGGAATGATGTCACACTGAAATCAACCATGTTTGAGTACAAGAAGTCAGAAAACCAAGATGGACACCTCCAGGAAACTTTGTTGTGTCATTTGAAACAGCTGTGTTGTGTCAACCTTTAAGCCATGGGAAAGTTTAGAAAAGCAGCTTTGGGATCAAAAGGTCACTGATTTGATTCCCTGGACCAGCAAGAATGGCTGAAGTGCCCTTGAGTAAGGCACCTAATCCCCAACTGCTCCCCAGGCTGCTCACTGCTGTGGGTATGTCAGGGTCCTGTTGTACGTCGCTCTGGATAACAATGTGTCATGCAGTGATTTTTGTGCATACAAACACCGTAACAACATTTCCACAGGTAGAAGTTGGACAGTACTGTGTACGATTGATTTAATGAGACACAAATAAAACAGAAGTGCTAATAAATAGTATATTTAGCAGCCATATTGGATTTTGGGGTTGGGGTTGGTGAGTTTCTTCTGACTTTCCAAATTGGAAATCCAGTTAAAATTTCCAACTGGGAACTTTGAAATTTTGACTTCGCACGTTAAATGGAATGCAACATTAACTCAGAGTGCACTGATGATGGGACCAGGGTGGGGACTAGAGTCAGGACTATGATGAAAATAAACAAGACAAATGTGCTATACTGAGTTAAACCTTCCTCACAACCATTTCCCATTGGATTACATGTAAAATGTGTCTTGGCATTTCAGAGAAATGTTATTCATCTACAATAGTGATTCAGGTTCTGTTAGGAGTATACCTCTGACCTCTGATATTGTTAGGGGCAGTATCAGAGGTCAGAGTTCATAAGGATCCACTAGTGTTGTAGTACTCGAGACCGGTCTGACGACCACTTCTTGAAGGTCTTGGTCTCATCGTGGAGACCATCAAGTGCATTTTTACTCTGGTCTTTTCTCGGTCTCAGACATAGAGGACTCAGGATTTAATTTCAAGACTGTTCAAGACCACAACTGTTGGGATTTCACTAAATTGCCTGTGCATTGTCTGATTTATTTGTTAACATTGTTCCTGTGACTGGATGTAAAATTTCCTGCTTTAAATGCGACCAATAACATGACTTGTTGCTAATTTGAAAATTTTCTTCCTGTTAACAGCCGTCACCCCTCCCCCAACCCACCCCTTCACACACACTGGTCTGGTTCTGGTCTTGACTCAGTCCCACTTTGCCTTGGTCTTGACTTGATCTCAACCCCTCAAAGTCTTGTTTTTTTCTCAGTCTCAATACACTCTGGTCTTAGTCATGGTTAAGGTGGTCTTAACTCCAACACTGGGATCCATAAAGCATCAGTGCTGTCTAGAGACAGTGCAATCCCCATCTCACCTCATTATCTGTAGCCGCTTTATCCTTCTACAGGGTCGCAGGCAAGCTGGAGCCTATCCCAGCTGACTACGGGCGAAAGGCGGGGTACACCCTGGACAAGTCGCCAGGTCATCACAGGGTTGACACATAGACACAGACAACCATTCACACTCACATTCACACCTACGGTCAATTTAGAGTCACCAGTTAACCTAACCTGCACGTCTTTGGACTGTGGGGGAAACTGGAGCACCCGGAGGAAACCCACGCAGACAACATGCAAACTCTGCACAGAAAGGCCCTCGCCGGCCACGGGGCTCGAACCCGGACTTTCTTGCTGTGAGGCGACAGCGCTAACCACTACACCACCGTGCCGCCTGTATAGAAAGTATAAATATAATAAAATAAGTCCAGACAAATGAACAGTATGTAAACATTCTTTTCCAAATCCAATCTTTAGACTTGGACACTCATCTCATTATCTCTAGCTGCTTTATCCTGTTCTACAGGGTTGCAGGCAAGCTGGAGCCTATCCCAGCTGACTACGGGCGAAAGGCGGGGTACACCCTGGACAAGTCGCCAGGGCTGACACATAGACAACCATTCACACCTACAGTCAATTTAGAGTCACCAGTTAACCTAACCTGCATGTCTTTAGGGGAAACCAGAGCACCCGGAGGAAACCCGCGCGGACAACATGCAAACTCCACACAGAAAGGCCTTCATCGGCCACGGGGCTCAAACCCGGACCTTCTTGCTGTGAGGCGACAGCGCTAACCACTACACCACCGTGCCGCCCACTTGGACACTCAAGACAGTAAATTAATTACAGTCTTGTACTTTTAGTTTGTCTTGAAAGTTGGTAGACAAATGAAAAGAAGGTTTCGCTGAGACTATATGGATAATTCTGAAAAAAAATCAAAAACACTATTAACACTGGGCGGCATGGTGGTTAGGACTGTCTCCTCACAGCAAGAAGGTTCTGGGTTCAAGCCCAGTGGCTGACAGGGGTCTTTCTGTGTGGAGTTTGCATGTTCTCCCCGTGTCCGCGTGGGTTTCCTCCGGGTGCTCTGGTTTCTCCCACAGTCCAAAGACATGCAGGTTAGGATAATTAGTGGCTCTAAATTGACCGTAGGTGTGAGTGTGAATGGTTGTGTGTCTCTGTGTGTCAGCCCTGCGATGATCTGTCGATTTGTCCAGGGTGTACCCCGCCTCTCGCCCATAGTCAGCTGGGATAGGCTCCAGCTTGCCTGCGACCCTGCACAGGATAAGTGACTACGGATGATGGATGGATGGACTATTAACACTGAGAACATGTGCGTCTGGATTAATGTGTAATTTAATTACTGTATGAACAGGCTGTGTATATAGATGGATTTCTGGGTCAGGATGTTGATATGGTGGACGTTTGTAGATGGTTGTAGTCACTCCGTGAAGCTATGTGCTCAAAGCTTCAAATCGACCCACTGAGCTCTTTTTGCTGTTCTTTCAACACCAGCGTACTGAAAATCAAACCCTCCACCTTTCATCTTTCACTGATATTTCACATTAAAGACAGCTTTGAATCTGAACATTCATTCATTCATTCATTCATTCATTCACGTGCCACTTTCTGCTCCTGAGAGCCTCAGATCTTTCTGATCATGTGACCTGATGATACCTTGAGCTACATGTGCTATATGAAGACATCATCTGATAAATCTCTGTAGGACATAATTTTAATTGAGAAATCTTTATTAAATGATATGCAGTTTTGAGTAATCTGTCTGCCAGTGTGTGTGTGTGTGTGTATATGAGTAATGCCATGTGCTATTAGTCTCAGGCCTAATGGTTTCTGAATAGTAATAGCCAGTCACTGATGGGAGGTAAAATTAGTTTTACCGCCCCCCATTCAACATCCTGAGCAGCTGTCACTGATGAAATATATGCAGCAGTTACAGCTTACCGAAAATAAAAGCAGCTGTTTGTTTTTACGATGCTTTGATGCATTTGACCTTCAAGCCAAACACAGATCTTAATGTATGGTTGCTGTAGAAATCACTCCAGAGAGCAGAAACGCTTCAGTTTTATTGCCTTTTCCTGCCAAATCGAAGTTTCGTTGAACAGAGAGGAAGCTACAAGTGTACAACAGTGTGAGACTGAATATTTTGTGTTTTGTTGTCATTTAAAATTCAGTCATGCCCTCTATTATATTTTCAGATCCAGTGTTGCTTCATTCTCAGATGTACCATAGAGCTTTACTTTTACTGAGACAGCAATCTTTTGCCGCTTTTCCACTACCAACGCGGCTGAGTTGGGCTGAGCCGTGCGGTGCTGAGTTGGGCTGAGTCGAGCTGAGCGGGGCTGTTGGAGTTGCATTTCGACTACAACCGCACTGAACCGTGCTGGCTGGAAGTGGGTGGACACATTGGGTGGAGTTAGTGAAAGTGGGTGGACGTCACGTGATGTCGTTAGGCGGCGCAAACGGTGACATCAGTGATCTTTTAAGCGGTAGTCTCACGACCCGGATAGTAAACAATAAACATGGAGTCGTTAGTGTTGCTGGTCTTGGTGCTGTGGCTTGTTGTCACCAACAACGCCAACAGATACTGGCAAGAGTGTATAGATGAGGCGAGGCGCATAAGGCTTCAGAAATTCTCGTAATTCGTAATTCTTCTTCTTCCGGGTTTACGGTGTTTACAGATCCCAGCGTGCTCGCAGGGCGTGTGTGGGCGTGTGAGGACACTCCTCCTCACCAATCAGTGCACAGGGGAGTGTCTCCTCACGCCCCTAGCCTCACTCGGCTCGGTTTGGCTCGCTTCAGCCCCACTCCAAAACCGTGCGAGTTTTGGGTGCTAAGCAGGGCTGAAGTGAGCTGAGTCGTGCTGCTCTAAGGTAGTCGAAACGCGAGCCGTGTCGGGCTGAAGTGAGCTGAAGTGAGCTGAAAAAGGGTAGTGGAAAAGGGCCATTGTGTACCAACTTTGTGTGTTTTTGAAAACAAACGAAATGAAGAAAAAAATCCTGCCATATTTACAAAAGTTTGCGTAACACAGGTTTTCTTTACACTCACTTGCATACTGTATATTAATATGACAAACACCAATTGGGGATAAATCTCCATGGCTGGTTTACATTTAGCTACACTGACAAAATCAATCAACAGCAAAGATTAAAGAGAGCTGAAAATGACAAAATGGTGACTAAATCCTGGCATGCACTAAATCTTCCAGTAATGCAGCTAGGCCACTGCAGTGCATCAGCTGCTATAGATGCATGCTAACGCTTCCTTCTTTTATAGGGCACCATTACTTTTGTTCTAATCGAACGGCCAGTCTGATCTGTTAAATAATTTCTCAATTTGTTTTTCAATTGCTTTTTTTGAAGTCGTTAATATGAAACTCATTAAATCAGTGGGGAAGATCGTGATCTGGGTAGAAAATCACAGTAAGTCATGAACAGTTATACAAACCCAATTCCAAAAAAACTTGGGATACTGTGTAAAGCACAAATAAAAACAGAATGCGATAATTTGCAAATCAGGGAAACCCTATATTTCACTGGAAATAGTACAAAGACAACATATCAAATGTTGAAACTGAGAAATTTTTATTGTTTTTTGAAAAATATATGCTCATTTTGAATTTGATGTCAGCAACACATTTCAAAAAATCTTGGGACAGGGGCGTGTTTACTACTGTGTTGCATCACCTCTACTTTTAACACCACTCTGTAAATGTTTGGGAACTGAGGAGAATAATTGCTGTAGTTTTAAAAGAGAAACATTGTCCCATTCTTGCCTGATGGACAATTTCAGTTACTCAACAGTTTGAGGTCTCATTTGTCATATTTTGTGCTTCATAATGCGGCAGGTCTGGACTGCAGGCAGGCCAGTTTAGCACCTGGACTCTTTTACGACAGAGTTGTGCAGTTTTAATATGTACAAAAATCAGTTTGGCATTGTCTTGGTGAAAGAAGGAAGGGCTTCCCTGAAAAAGATTTTGTCTGGATGGCAGCATATTGCTCTGAAACGTGTATATATCATTCAGCATTAATGATGCCTTCGCAGATGTATAAGCTACCCATGTCATGTGCACTAATGCACCCTCATACCATCACAGATGCTGGCTTTTGAGCTGTGCACTGATAACAAGCCGGATGATCTCCTCTCCTCTTTTGTCTGGAGGGCGTGGTGTCCTTGATTTCTAAAAATAATTTCTACTTTTGATTTGTTAGACCTCGGGACAGTTTTCCACTTCACCTCAGTCCATCGTAAAAGAGCTCAGGCCCAGAGAAGGTGGCGGTGTTTCTGGATATTGTTTATATCTGGTTTTAACTTGCATTTGTGGATGCAGTAATGAACTGTTTTCACAGATGATGGTTTTCTGAAGTGTTCCTGAGCCCATACAGTGATTACCACTATAGACATGTGTCTACTTTTAATGCAGTGTCTCCCGAGGGCCTGAAGATCACAGGCATCCAATGTCAGTTTTCAGCCTTGTCTCTTGCATACAGAGATTTCTCCAGATTCTCTGAATCTTTTAATGATATTATGGACCATAGATGATGTGATCCGCAAACTCTTTCCAGTTTTACATTGAGGAACGTTATTATTAAATTGTTGCACTGTTTGCCCACACGGTTTTTCACAGAGCGGTGAACCCCTCCCCATCTTTACTTCTGAGAGACTCCGCCTCTCTGAGATGCTCTTTTTATACCCAATCATCTTCCTGACCTGTTGCCAATTAACCAAATTTTTTTCCCCCTCGCATTACACAACTTTTTCAGTCTTTTGTTGCCGCTGTCCCAACTTTTCTGAAACGTGTTGCTGACATCAAATTCAAAATGAGCATTTAAAAAAAACAAAACAATAAAATTTCTCAGTTTCAACATTTGATATGTTGTCTTTGTACTATTTTCAATGAAATATAGATTTTCCATGATTTGCAAATCTTCACGTTCTGTTTTTATTTATGTTTTATACGGTACAGCATCCCAAATTTATGGACTTGGGGTTGTATGATTTGACGTCTCCTTACCCAGGAGTGAAATATACAAAGAATACAAAATGGTTTTTTTCTTAATTAAACGGCTTTTCAAGAACATCACATTCCTTGTGTAAATGCTTCTGCGAATGATTTATGAGTAAATGTGTTCGTATCCTTTTATGATCCATGAGGCTCATTGTAATTTAAACCGCTTCTTCAACAAACATTGCTTCATCTTAGTCATCCTCGCTCTACAGACTCTCAGACGGGCTATACAGTCAAAATGTAAATGTAATCTGATCACTAAACTCAGCATCACTATTCATCCTCTGTATCATCTTTAAAATGATGGAACGCGTGGATATGATATAACTGTGTCTCAGAGAACGCTGTAAGCAATACACTCTGAAAAGAATTACTGCAAACTTGAATAAAAGTGTCTCATTACAATTCATATCCTCAGGGCTGTAATGATGAAAAATTAGGACGGACTACCCACGTCCTCATAAATAATAATTCATCTTTTAGAGCTTTTATTTAACAAGCTGCACTCAGCGTTTTTCAGACATCCTGACTTGAAACTTTGGCATACAGTAACTGCATGACATCAGCCATAGTGCTTTAATTTTAAAAGAATTATACAGGGTTTTTTTTTCTGTAAAGGGCGTTAAAAGCTTTCATTCAATTCTACAACCCTGAAAATCCATCACAGAGAGGTATGACAATGATTCCTGGCAAAAATAAACCATGAAAAAGGATCAGTTATAGTGATGTTCTTTTCTGCGAAAGAAAGCTCTTTTCTCGTACCACAGTGGTGCTGAATTCTGAATCCGATTGGTGATGATTACATTA
This sequence comes from Neoarius graeffei, assembly GCF_027579695.1. NCBI lineage: Eukaryota > Metazoa > Chordata > Actinopteri > Siluriformes > Ariidae > Neoarius > Neoarius graeffei. The sequence continues at coordinate 98,974,170 of NC_083573.1, forward strand.
GTGCAAGCACAAGTCACAGGTTATACGTTTTATATTGTGGTTTCTATAGTAACACTCCACATAAATTGGTATAAAAATGTGTGCAAAAGTTTTTCATTTATGGAAAGAGTCATTTATGGTAACAGTCAGAGATTCCACAATGTTAAACTGTATGTAGCTAGAAATGGATAAAAAGTAAAAGTTGTTTATTTTTCTTAAAACGTTGGCAAATTGCTGTGGTATCAGAGGAATAGAAAATAATCAACTTCAGGGTGATAACAGCATCAACATCAGACCATCATGGAGTTGATGACTTTCCTATAACAGCGTACCCTGCATCATTTCGTTTATACAACCCCGATTCCAAAAAAGTCGGGACAAAGTACAAATTGTAAATAAAAACGGAATGCAATGATGTGGAAGTTTCAAAATTCCATATTTTATTCAGAATAGAACATAGATGACATATCAAATGTTTAAACTGAGAAAATGTATCATTTCAAGAGAAAAATTAGGTGATTTTAAATTTCATGACAACAACACATCTCAAAAAAGTTGGGACAAGGCCATGTTTACCACTGTGAGACATCCCCTTTTCTCTTTACAACAGTCTGTAAACGTCTGGGGACTGAGGAGACAAGTTGCTCAAGTTTAGGGATAGGAATGTTAACCCATTCTTGTCTAATATAGGATTCTAGTTGCTCAACTGTCTTAGGTCTTTTTTGTCGTATCTTCCGTTTTATGATGCGCCAAATGTTTTCAATGGGTGAAAGATCTGGACTGCAGCTGGCCAGTTCAGTACCCGGACCCTTCTTCTACACAGCCATGATGCTGTAATTGATGCAGTATGTGGTTTGGCATTGTCATGTTGGAAAATGCAAGGTCTTCCCTGAAAGAGATGTCGTCTGGGTGGGAGCATATGTTGCTCTAGAACCTGGATATACCTTTCAGTATTGATGATATCTTTCCAGATGTGTAAGCTGCCCATGCCACACGCACTAATGCAACCCCATACCATCAGAGATGCAGGCTTCTGAACTGAGCGCTGATAACAACTTGGGTCGTCCTTCTCCTCTTTAGTCCAAATGACACGGCGTCCCTGATTTCCATAAAGAATTTCAAATTTTGATTCGTCTGACCACAGAACAGTTTTCCACTTTGCCACAGTCCATTTTAAATGAGCCTTGGCCCAGAGAAGACGTCTGCGCTTCTGGATCATGTTTAGATACGGCTTCTTCTTTGAACTATAGAGTTTTAGCTGGCAACGGCAGATGGCACGGTGAATTGTGCTAACAGATAATGTTCTCTGGAAATATTCCTGAGCCCATTTTGTGATTTCCAATACAGAAGCATGCCTGTATGTGATGCAGTGCCGTCTAAGGGCCCGAAGATCACGGGCACCCAGTATGGTTTTCCGGCCTTGAACCTTACGCACAGAGATTCTTCCAGATTCTCTGAATCTTTTGATGATATTATGCACTGTAGATGATGATATGTTCAAACTCTTTGCAATTTTACACTGTCGAACTCCTTTCTGATATTGCTCCACTATTTGTCGGCGCAGAATTAGGGGGATTGGTGATCCTCTTCCCATCTTTACTTCTGAGAGCCGCTGCCACTCCAAGATGCTCTTTTTATACCCAGTCATGTTAATGACCTATTGCCAATTGACCTACTGAGTTGCAATTTGGTCCTCCAGCTGTTCCTTTTTTGTACCTTTAACTTTTCCAGCCTCTTATTGCCCCTGTCCCAACTTTTTTGAGATGTGTTGCTGTCATAAAATTTCAAATGAGCCAATATTTGGCATAAAATTTCAAAATGTCTCACTTTCGACATTTGATATGTTGTCTATGTTCTATTGTGAATACAATATCAGTTTTTGAGATTTGTAAATTATTGCATTCCGTTTTTATTTACAATTTGTATTTTGTCCCAACTTTTTTGGAATCGGGGTTGTAAAGAGAATGTTGAAATCTTTCTTTTCCAGTTGCATTAGCTACCCAATATGATTTTGAGTTTGAAAAGAGTTTGCTAGCATGTCAGTTGGAGTTTCACTGACTAGCTAGCTTAACGTTAAACCACCATGATGGCACGGCATGCGCTCATTCAGTAAATCCAGTTGGTTGCTTCAGAGGCATTAGGTTTTGTAAGTGTTGTGGCAATAATACAACGATGCATTGACAGAAAATGTACTTTTAGAACTTAAGTATTTTTAAAAGCAAGTACTTCAGTACTTTAACTCAAGTAAAAATTTGACTGGAGAACTTAGATTCGATTCGATAAAACTTTATTGATCCCTTTGGGCGGGTTCCCTCAGGGAAATTAAGATTCCAGCAGCATCATTACAGATAAACAGAGAAAAGAAATGGAGAAAACTTCTAGATAAATTAAAATAAATTAAGTATTTACATATACAAATATAAAAAGAATAAGATATGGGAAAGAGAGGAAGGGGGAGGGGGGAAGGAGGGGAAAAAAGGTGGGGAGAAGGGGGGGCAGCGGCAGGAGAGATATTGCACTTTATATTGCGCATTGTCCAGTATTGCTTATTGTTAGGCTAGGCTACTGCTCCTTCCCATCCTCTGTCCTCCTGTTACCCCTCCTCCCCCCCAGAGAGGAGTTGTACAGTCTGATGGCGTGAGAGACAAAGGAGTTTTTAAGTCTGTTCGTCCTGCACTTGGGAAGGAGCATTCTGTCACTGAACAGGCTCCTCTGGTTGCTGATGACGGTGTGCAGAGGGTGACTGGCATCATCCATGATGTTCAATAGTTTGTCCATAGACCTCTTCTCTGCCACCGTCACCAGAGAGTCCAGCTTCATGCTGACCACAGAGCTGGCCCGCCTGATCAGTTTGTCCAGCCTGGATGTGTCCTTCTTGGATGTGCTGCCCCCCCAGCACACCATGGTGTAAAGCAGGACACTGGTGACCACAGACTGATAGAACATCCACAGGAGTTTCCTGCAGATGTTAAAGGACTGCAGCCTCCTAAGGAAGTATAGCCTGCTCTGTCCCTTCCTGTATAAGTGTTTGGTGTTGCAAGTCCAGTCCAGCTTGCTGTCCAGCCACAGCCCGAGGTACTTGTAGGAATCCACAGCCTCCACCTCGACTCCCTCGATCAGAACTGGTCGTGACCTTGGTCTGGACCTCCCAAAGTCAATGACCAGCTCCTTGATCTTCGAGGTGTTGAGCTGCAGATGGTTCCTGTTGCACCACACAGTAAAGTCCCTCACCAGGCTCCTATACTCCTCCTCTCTGTCGCCACTGATACACCCAACGATGGCTGTGTCATCGGCAAGTTTCTGAATGTGACACAGCTCCGAGTTGTAGCAGAAGTCCGTGGTGTACAGGGTGAAGAGAAGAGGGGCCAGCACCATGCCCTGGGGTGCTCCAGTGCTGCTAATCAGTGTCAGACGTGATGTCCTTCAGCCTGACGTACTGTGGCCTGTCAGTGAGGTAGCTGGAGATCCAGGTGCCCAGGCAGGGGTCCACTCACATCCTGTTCAGTTTGTCCTGAAGCAGTAGGGGCTGGATGGTGTTGAAGGCACTCGAGAAGTCCAATAAGAGGATCCTCACTGTGCCATTTCCCTTATCCAGATGCGAGTGGGCTCAGTGTAGCAGGTAGAGGATGGCATCTTGCACACCGACACCTGCCCGGTACGCAAACTGCAGACAGTCCTGGGCGTGTTGTACCTGGGGTCTGAGGAGGCTGAGGAAGAGCCGCTCCAATGTCTTCATCAGATGTGAAGTGAGTGCCACCGGTCGGAAGTCGTTCAGCTCGCTAGGCTGATTCTTTTTGGGAACTGGAACGATACATGATGTCTTCCAGAGGGTGGGCACTCTCCCCAGCTGCAGGCTAAGGTTGAAGATGCGTTGGAGTGGTTCACCAAGTTCAGCAGTGCAGGTCTTCAGTAGTCGGGGACACACCTTGTCCGGGCCTGCTGCTTTCCTGGGGTGAAGCTTCCTCAGTTGACCTCTGACCTGGTCTGCAGTAATGCATGGAGGCATTACTCTTTCACTTGTATCAGAGTAGCATTTGACCAGTGGGATCTGTACTTTGACTTAAATAATGAAGTTGGGTACTTTGTCCACCTCTGATTGTTCCTGAGACTACTAATTTTTTTTAAAGCAAAGGGTCATCTCACACCAAATATTTAATTTGTTTAATTTATTATGGCTTACTGGTTACTGTTTATAGTATTTTTTTAATGCTGAAACATTTCATGTCATTGTTTTTAAACCATTTTTGGTTGTCAACATTTCTTTACATGTGCCTAAGACTTTTGCACAGCACTATATATTTTATATATATATATACATACACACAGTGGTGCTTGAAAGTTTGTGAACCCTTTAGAATTTTCTATATTTCTGCATAAATATGACCTAAAACATCATCAGATTTTCACACAAGTCCTAAAAGTAGATAAAGAGAACCCAGTTAAACAAATGAGACAAAAATATTGTACTTGGTCATTTATTTATTGAGGAAAATGATCCAATATTACATATCTGTGAGTGGCAAAAGTATGTGAACCTCTAGGATTAGCAGTTAATTTAAAGGTGAAATTAGAGTCAGGTGTTTTCAATCAATGGGATGACAATCAGGTGTGAGTGGGCACCCTGTTTTATTTAAAGAACAGGGATCTATCAAAGTCTGATCTTCATAACACATGTTTGTGGACGTGTATCATGGCACGAACAAAGGAGATTTCTGAGGACCTCAGAAAAAGCGTTGTTGATGCTCATCAGGCTGGAAAAGGTTACAAAACCATCTCTAAAGAGTTTGGACTCCACCAATCCACAGTCAGACAGATTGTGTACAAATGGAGGAAATTCAAGACCATTGTTCCCCTTCCCAGGAGTGGTTGACCAACAAAGATCACTCCAAGAGCAAGGCGTGTAATAGTCGGTGAGGTCACAAAGGACCCCAGGGTAACTTCTAAGCAACTGAAGGCCTCTCTCACATTGGCTAATGTTAATGTTCATGAGTCCACCATCAGGAGAACACTGAACAACAATGGTGTGCATGGCAGGGTTCCAAGGAGAAAGCCACTGCTCTCCAAAAAGAACATTGCTGCTCATCTACAGTTTGCTAAAGATCATGTGGACAAGCCAGAAGGTTACTGGAAAAATCTTTTGTGGATGGATGAGACCAAAATAGAACTTTTTGGTTTAAATGAGAAGCGTTATGTTTGGAGAAAGGAAAACACTGCATTCCAGGATAAGAACCTTATCCCTTCTGTGAAACATGGTGGTGGTAGTATCATGGTTTGGGCCTGTTTTGCTGCATCTGGGCCAGGACGGCTTGCCGTCATTGATGGAGCAATGAATTCCGAATTATACCAGCGAATTCTAAAGGAAAATGTCAGGACATCTGTCCATGAACTGAATCTCAAGAGAAGGTGGGTCATGCAGCAAGACAACAACCCTAAGCACACAAGTCGTTCTACCAAAGAATGGTTAAAGAAGAATAAAGTTAATGTTTTGGAATGGCCAAGTCAAAGTCCTGACCTTAATCCAATCGAAATGTTGTGGAAGGACCTGAAGCGAGCAGTTCATGTGAGGAAACCCACCAACATCCCAGAGTTGAAGCTGTTCTGTATGGAGGAATGGGCTAAAATTCCAAAAAAAAAGGTGTGCAGGACTGATCAACAGCTAGCAGAAACGTTTAGTTGCAGTTATTGCTGCACAAGGGGGTCACACCAGATACTGAAAGCAAAGGTTCACATATTTTTGCCACTCACAGATATGCAATATTGGATCATTTTCCTCAATAAATAAATGACCAAGTATAATATTTTTGTCTCATTTGTTTAACTGGGATCTCTTTATCTACTTTTAGGACTTGTGTGAAAATCTGATGTTTTTGATCATATTTATGCAGAAATATAGAAAATTCTAAATGGTTCACAAACGTTCAAGCACCACTGTGTATGTGTATATATATATATTTTTTTTTTTCAAGCCAATCTACTTTGGTGTTTTGGTTGAAGAGACATGGAGAACTTATTAGTATGTTGTTGTATCACATTAATCATGACTGTGAGAGTAAAAGGGCTCCACTCACGTCGAGCTAAAAGGACATCTTTTCATCTTCTGATGAAAGTGTGATTAGTGAAGTGTCAGTGTCGTTAAGACTCACCCTGAAACACATTTATCAAACGCTTCAGATCTCTGATCTCTGCAGTTATATCCTTGAGAGACAGAGTTCTCAAATATATTCTAACCTGGGATCCCTTTAACCGTAAAATCCCCTCAAAAATAATTTACATTTTTACATACAATAATATTGGGCTATTTATTGGAGAGTTTTTTTTTTGTCTGAAGCTGCCACCCATTTATATGAAAATTGTAATTCGATTCCAGCTGACATTACTTAAAGGCATAATAACTTTGATAATAATGGGTTGTTATTTTCACCACTGCAATATACAAAATGAAATTAAAAAACAACAACATCAAAACACTCCCCCCCCCAACAAAACAGTGACTATAGAGATTAAAACCAGAAGACTTCATTGTTTAGAAGTTTAACATTTAATAATCCTATGGAAAACCTCACAAAGTTGTAATATAATAAACACAACAAGACACAATTGAGAATAATGATGAGAGGGCGTGGCCAAGAATAGTCAAAGGAGGAACTAAGTAAAATAAATAAATAAAAAAAGGTCCCTCTCAGTGTGCAGTACGGATCCTTATCCTACATGTGCGTTTGCTTATATTTTGTGAAACACATATTTTGTTTGTTTTGGTTCTAGTTCCGTCTCTGCTCCGGTCTTGTCATTGTTATCCTATTGTGTTCACCAGTTTCATGTTAGCTCTGAATTTGTTCTTTTATTTATATCCTGCTGTTTCAGGCTTTGGGGGCAGCATGGTGGTGTAGTAGTTAGCACTGTCACCTCACAGCAAGAAGGTTCTGGGTTCGAGCCCCGTGGCCGGCGAGGGCCTTTCTGTGCGGAGTTTGCATGTTCTCCCTGTGTCCGCGTGGGTTTCCTCCGGGTGCTCCGGTTTCCCCTACAGTCCAAAGACATGCAGGTTAGGTTAACTGGTGACTCTAAATTGACCGTAGGTGTGAATGTGAATGGTTTTCTGTGTCTATGTGTCAGCCCTGTGATGACCTGGCGACTTGTCCAGGGTGTACCCCGCCTTTCGCCCGTAGTCAGCTGGGATAGGCTCCAGCTTGCCTGCAACCCTGTAGAACAGGATAAAGCGGCTAGAGATAATGAGATGAAATGAGACTTTGGACAATGTGTGTTCCAGTTTCCTAGTTCTTTTTAACGTGTCTGATTATGAATGTTCATATGATGCCCCTGCCTACCTGTGCTCTGACCTCCACTTGGACCTCTGACCACAATTACCTTTAATATATCACACAGCGGGGGTGGCACGGTGGTGTAGTGGTTCTGTGTGACCGAGAGGGGAAGTACAGGTGCTGGCTCCTAAAGGTTAAGGTTTGCAGATATGGCTGGTTCCTCAGGGTTAGGGCTTGCCGATGTGCCTGGATCCTCAGGGTTAGGTCTGTCTGTCACCTCAGATGGCTCAAAATCATCATCAGTGAATTTATTCCTGTCCTAGGGGAAGATTCCTGTTGATTCAAACCTGGATAAGATAAGATAAGTGTCGCCTCACAGCAAGAAGATCCTGGGTTTGAGCCCAACGGCCGACGAGGGCCTTTCTGTGCGGAGTTTGCATGTTCTCCCCGTGTCCGCGTGGGTTTCCTCCGGGTGCTCCGGTTTCCCCCACAGTCCAAAGACATGCAGGTTAGGTTAACTGGTGACTCTAAATTGAGCGTAGGTGTGAATGTGAGTGTGAATGGTTGTCTGTGTCTATGTGTCAGCCCTGTGATAACCTGGCGACTTGTCCAGGGTGTACCGCGCCTTTCGCCCGTAGTCAGCTGGGATAGGCTCCAGCTTGCCCGCGACCCTGTAGGACAGGAAAAAGCGGCTACAGATGATGGATGGATGGATGAATGGATATCACACAATGAGTTTTTGAACACAAAGATATACTGTATTTGTAATAAAATTATATTATTAATATTCATATTATAAAGTTTTATCATGTAATAAAGTGTGTGTGTTATAAACTGTCGCTCTGCAGTCTGTCGAATATGTTCAGCTTTGTAAGAAGGGACCTAACAGCAAGTCTGTTTCAGGATTCAATCAATTTTGCTGTCTAAATGTGCTGCAGAAAAGTGTCATTGATTTCCCCCAAAGTGCACGACCAAAAGCACCAATTTGTGCTGCTATAAAGGTGTCTGAGAGAATTGAGTAGTGAAAGTGTTTATTTCTGAATGTAACCCTCCCTAAGTTGCTGAGGAAACACTGTGGTGTGGGTGCGGCATGTCGGAGCTGAATCACACATCTACATGTGCTAAAGACAGGGGAGCATTATCAGGAGAGGCAAACCAGGCAAAAAATGTGCTCTGATGCCCCTTATTGGCACATTTTGCAATGTCAAATATAAACCCTATTAAATGTCATATAAAGGCACTATACAGTGCACCGCCTTCCCCCAAAACTTCTGTCTACCATATGATGGCTAGATACCCGCAGTTAGGACAGTCAGCTAGCTACCTGTACCTGACATACATACAATATTAGGTGTGACCATTAGTGCAATAAAACTAATTACAGGCATTTAGCAGACACTCTTATCCAGAGCAACATGGAGTGCCTTGCTCAAGGGCATGTCAGCCATTCCTTCTGATCCATGGAATCGAACCAGCAACCTTTGGGTCACAAAGCTGCTTCTATAATGATTTTTATTATTTTTTTTTAGAACAAATGTTTATACAGGAGGCAACTCATCACCATGGTGTTTTTCAGAGAGGTTCTGCACATATATAATCATATCTATCTAATAAACAAATAATCTCATTATCTGTAGCCGCTTTATCCTGTTCTACAGGGTCGCAGGCAAGCTGGAGCCTATCCCAGCTGACTACGGGCAAAAGGCGGGGTACACCCTGGACAAGTTGCCAGGTCATCACAGGGCTGACACATAGACACAGACAACCATTCACACTCACGGTCAATTTAGAGTCACCAGTTAACCTAACCTGCATGTCTTTGGGGGAAACTGGAGGAAACCCACGCAGACAACATGCAAACCCCACACAGAAAGGCCCTCGCCGGCCACGGGGCTCGAACCCAGACCTTCTTGCTGTGAGGCAACAGCGCTAACCACTACACCACCATGCCACCCTGAATCAGAATTATACAAATAAAAACTAAGAGCAAATTATTTCAAAAATAATATAAAATAAAATTATTATTAGGCCATGGCTTCCAATATAAAACTTTTTAGCCTGTATACTCATAGATATGTATGAGAAATATATGTATTTACGTACAACCCCGATTCCAAAAAAGTTGGGACAAAGTACAAATTGTAAATAAAAATGGAATGCAGTGATGTGGAAGTTTCAAAATTCCATATTTTATTCAGAATAGAACATAGATGACATATCAAATGTTTAAACTGAGAAAATGTATCATTTAAAGAGAAAAATTAGGTGATTTTAAATTTCATGACAACAACACATCTCAAAAAAGTTGGGACAAGGCCATGTTTACCACTGTGAGACATCCCCTTTTCTCTTTACAACAGTCTGTAAACGTCTGGGGACTGAGGAGACAAGTTGCTCAAGTTTAGGGATAGGAATGTTAACCCATTCTTGTCTAATGTAGGATTCTAGTTGCTCAACTGTCTTAGGTCTTTTTTATCGTATCTTCCGTTTTATGATGCACCAAATGTTTTCTATGGGTGAAAGATCTGGACTGCAGGCTGGCCAGTTCAGTACCCGGACCCTTCTTCTACGCAGCCATGATGCTGTAATTGATGCAGTATGTGGTTTGGCATTGTCATGTTGGAAAATGCAAGGTCTTCCCTGAAAGAGACATCGTCTGGATGGGAGCATATGTTGCTCTAGAACCTGGATATACCTTTCAGCATTGATGGTGTCTTTCCAGATGTGTAAGCTGCCCATGCCACACGCACAAATGCAACCCCGTACCATCAGAGATGCAGGCTTCTGAACTGAGCGCTGATAACAACTCGGGTCGTCCTTCTCCTCTTTAGTCCGAATGACACGGCGTCCCTGATTTCCATAAAGAACTTCAAATTTTAATTCGTCTGACCATAGAACAGTTTTCCACTTTGCCACAGTCCATTTTAAATGAGCCTTGGCCCAGAGAAGACGTCTGCGCTTCTGGATCGTGTTTAGATACGGCTTCTTCTTTGAACTATAGAGTTTTAGCTGGCAACGGCGGATGGCACGGTGAATTGTGTTCACAGATAATGTTCTCTGGAAATATTCCTGAGCCCATTTTGTGATTTCCAATACAGAAGCATGCCTGTATGTGATACAGTGCCGTCTAAGGGCCCGAAGATCACGGACACCCAGTATGGTTTTCCGGCCTTGACCCTTACGCACAGAGATTCTTCCAGATTCTCTGAATCTTTTGATGATATTATGCACTGTAGATGATGATATGTTCAAACTCTTTGCAATTTTACACTGTCGAACTCCTTTCTGATATTGCTCCACTATTTGTGGGTGCAGAATTAGGGGGATTGGTGATCCTCTTCCCATCTTTACTTCTGAGCCGCTGCCACTCCAAGTTGCTCTTTTTATACCCAGTCATGTTAATGACCTATTGCCAGTTGACCTAATGAGTTGCAATTTGGTCCTCCCACTGTTCCTTTTTTGTACCTTTAACTTTTCCAGCCGCTTATTGCCCCTGTCCCAACTTTTTTGAGATGTGTTGCTGTCATGAAATTTCAAATGAGCCAATATTTGGCATGAAATTTCAAAATGTCTCACTTTCGACATTTGATATGTTGTCTATGTTCTATTGTGAATACAATATCAGTTCTTGAGATTTGTAAATTATTGCATTCTGTTTTTATTTACAATTTGTACTTTGTCCCAACTTTTTTGGAATCGGGGTTGTAGAACGATAAGTTGGTTTGGTTGTGTTGGAGCTCGAGGACACTTGCTTTCCACTTTCGGATCCATTACTGCTAAGCATCTAAAAGCTGCACCCCTAAAATCTATGTGCGGCTAGATTAACTGTGATTTCAGGAAGAGCAGCTGGCTTAACCTCTGTACAACAAAACAACAAACACGTAATTTCTCTTCTAAATATTATCTTAATGAGCCAACATCTTGGCACATTGTCCACCAAGAAAATCCCCTGTTTAGAGAACGAGTCACAGTCAGCACATCATGTTTAGCTAGAGTTTGCTTGCTGGAGTTCGTGTTAGCACATTCATAGTCTCAGCTGGCAGAACTATCTAACAATTTAACACATAGTCGGTTAAGTACGACCCCAATTCCCAAAAAATTGGAACACTATGTAAACTGTAAATAAAAACAGAATGTGATAATTTGCAAATCATGGAAACCCTATATTTCACTGGAAATAGTACAAAGACAAGGTATCAAATGTTGAAACTTAGAAATTTTTATTGTTTTTTGTAAAATATAAGCTAATTTTGAATTTGATGTCAGCAATACATTTCAGAAAAGTTGGGACAGGGGCGTGTTTACCACTGTGCTGCATCACCTGTACTTTTAACAACACTCTGTAACCGTTTGGGAACTGAGGAGACCAATTGCTGTAGTTTTGAAAGAGAAATGTTGTCCAATTATTGCTTGATATACAATTTCAGTTGCTCAATGGTTCGGGGTCTCCTTTGTCATATTTTGTGCTTCATAATGCACCAAATGTTTTAAATAGGGGACAGGTCTGGGCTCTAGGCAGGCCAGTTTAGCACCCAGACTCTTTTACTACAGTGCCATGCAGTTTTAATATGTGCAGAAAGCGGTTTGTCTTACTGAAAGAAGGTGTCCCTGTCTGGATGGCAGCATATTGCTCTGAAATGTGTATATATCATTCAGCATTAATGATGCCTTCTCAGATGTACAAGCTACCCATGTCATGTGCACTAATGCAGCCTCATACCATCACAGATGCTGGCTTTTGAACTGTGCACTGATAACAAGCCAGATGGTCTCCTCTCCTCTTTAGCCTGGAGGACGTGGTGTTCATGATTTCTAAAAAGAATTTCTTCTTTTGATTCATCAGACCTCGGGACAATTTTCCACAGTCCATCGTAAAAGAGCTCGGGCCCAGACAAGGTGGCAGTGTTTCTGGATATTGTTTATATCTGGTTTTAACTTGCATTTGTGGATGCAGTAATGAACTGTTTTCACAGATGATGGTTTTCTGAAGTGTTCCTGAGCCCATACAGTGATTTCCACTACAGACACGTGTCTGCTTTTAATGCAGTGTCTCCTGAGGGCCTGAAGATCATAGGCATCCAATGTCAGTTTTCAGCCTTGTCTCTTGCATACAGAGATTTCTCCAGATTCTCTGAAACTTTTAATAATATTATGTACAGTGGTGCTTGAAAGTTTGTGAACCCTTTAGAATTTTCTATATTTCTGCATAAATATGACCTAAAACATCATCAGATTTTCACACAAGTCCTAAAAGTAGATAAAGAGATCCCAGTTAAACAAATGAGACAAAAATATTATACTTGGTCATTTAATTATTGAGGAAAATGATCCAATATTACATATCTGTGAGTGGCAAAAGTATGTAAACCTTTGCTTTCAGTATCTGGTGTAACCCCCTTGTGCAGCAATAACTGCAACTAAACGTTTCTGCTAGCTGTTGATCAGTCCTGCACACTGGCTTGGAGGAATTTCAGCCCATTCCTCCATACAGAACAGCTTCAACTCTGGGATGTTGGTGGGTTTCCTCACATGAACTGCTCACTTCAGGTCCTTCCACAACATTTCCATTGGATTAAGGTCAGGACTTTGACTTGGCCATTCCAAAACATTAACTTTATTCTTCTTTAACCATTCTTTGGTAGAACGACTTGTGTGCTTAGGGTCGTTGTCTTGCTGCATGACCCACCTTCTCTTGAGATTCAGTTCATGGACAGATGTCCTGACATTTTCCTTTAGAATTCGCCGGTAAAATTCAGAATTCATTGTTCCATCAATGATGGCAACCCGTCCTGGCCCAGGTGCAGTAAAACGGGCCCAAACCATGATACTACCACCACCATGTTTCACAGATGGGATAAGGTTCTTATGCTGGAATGCAGTGTTTTCCTTTCTCCAAACGTAACGCTTCTCATTTAAAACAAAAAGTTCTATTTTGGTGTCATCCACCCACAAAACATCTTTCCAATAGCCTTCTGGCTTGTCCACGTGATCTTTAGCAAACTACAGATGAGCAGCAATGTTCTTTTTGGAGAGCAGTGGCTTTCTCCTTGCAACCCTGCCATGCACACCATTGGTGTTCAGTGTTCTCCTGATGGTGGACTCATGAACATTAACATTAACCAATGTGAGAGAGGCCTTCAGTTGCTTAGAAGTTACCCTGAGGTCCTTTGTGACCTCGCCAACTATTACACGCCTTGCTCTTGGAGTGATCTTTGTTGGTCGACCGCTCCTGGGGAGGGTAACAATGGTCTTGAATTTCCTCCATTTGTACACAATCTGTCTGACTGTGGATTGGTGGAGTCCAAACTCTTTAGAGATGGTTTTGTAACCTTTTCCAGCCTGATGAGCATCAACAACGCTTTTTCTGAGGTCCTCAGAAATCTCCTTTGTTCGTGCCATGATACACTTCCACAAACACGTGTTGTGAAGATCAGACTTTGATAGATCCCTGTTCTTTAAATAAAACAGGGTGCCCACTCACACCTGATTGTCATCCCATTGATTGAAAACACCTGACTCTGATTTCACCTTCAAATTAACTGCTAATCCTAGAGGTTCACATACTTTTGCCACTCACAGATATGTAATATTGGATAATTTTCCTCAATAAATAAATGACCAAGTATAATATTTTCATCTCATTTGTTTAACTGGGTTCTCTTTATCTACTTTTAGGACTTGTGTGAAAATCTGATGATGTTTTAGGTCATATTTATGCAGAAATATAGAAAATTCTAAAGGGTTCACAAACTTTCAAGCACCACTGTACCATAGATGATGTGATCCACAAATTCTTTGCAGTTTTACATTGAGGAACGTTATTCTTAAATTGTTACACTGTTTTCTCACGCAATCTTTCACAGAGGAGTGAACCCTTCCCCATCTTTACTTCTGAGAGACTCCACCTCTCTGGGATGCTCTTTTTATACCCAATCATGTTACTGACCTCTTGCCTATTAAACAAATTAGTTTTTTTTTAGCATTACGCAGCTTTTTCAGTCTTTTGTTGCCCCTGTCCCAACTTTCCTGAAATGTATTGCTGACATCAAATTCATCTCATCTCATCTCATTATCTGTAGCCGCTTTATCCTTCTACAGGGTCGCAGGCAAGCTGGAGCCTATCCCAGCTGACTACGGGCGAAAGGCAGGGTACACCCTGGACAAGTCGCCAGGTCATCACAGGGCTGACACATAGACACAGACAACCATTCACACTCACACCTACAGTCAATTTAGAGTCGCCAGTTAACCTAACCTGCATGTCTTTGGACTGTGGGGGAAACCAGAGCACCCGGAGGAAACCCACGGGGAGAACATGCAAACTCCGCACAGAAAGGCCCTCGCCGGCCCCGGGGCTCGAACCCAGGACCTTCTTGCTGTGAGGCAACAGCGCTAACCACTACACCACCGTGCCGCCACATCAAATTCAAAATGAGCATATATTTTACAAAAAACAGTAAAATGTCTCAGTTTCAACATTTAATATGTTGTCTTTGTACTATTTTCAATGAAATATAGTGTTTTCGTGATTTGCAAATCTTCCCATTCTGTTTTTATTTACAGTTTACACAGCGTCCCAACTTTTTGGAATTGGGGTTGTATTTATCCTGGGACCCCCAGAGTCTAGGCTTGCCACTGGCTATGTTGATGCAAATAATCAGATATGTGCAGATGCAACAATGTCCTGGAGAAATCCAAACAGCAGGATGAATAAGAAAAACTAGAATGCATCACAGCATGGGAGTGCATGTTGAATATAAATACAAACCGAAAAGTTTTCTTACAGAAAAGAAATGAAGATGAACTGGTTTCTGTCACTGTGGCATTAGATAACAGAAGGTCTGTTATGTGCTTTTCATGGAGATGTGACACATCATGGGAATAAATAACATGTATAAGACATTTACATCTTATAATGTAAGGAAAGTAGTTTGGGATAGTTTTTTTTTTTCTTATACAAAAACATGGTTGTGAGAGGAATTTCTAAAAACCCAAAATTATATAAAGGTCTGCTAAAATCAGTCAGGTGAAAAAAGGTCAGACAGACAGAGTCAACTGCTGAATAGAGATGAGACTGAATCCTCAAATTATGAAAATTTAATCCTAATTTGTTTATTTATGATATACTCCAGCCAGTGGAGGTTCACGCTTGTATGGCACCCTGGGTGCTAGGGGTAGGGTTAGCTGTATACCTTTATAAAGAGAAGAAACCTTTATTTTTGCCACATGTACACTAGAGCATCGTGAAATTCCTCCTTTGCATTTAACCCATCTGAAGCAGTGAAGACACATAAGTGAGCAATGTGCTCACACACACACACACACACACACACACACACACACACACACACACATATATTTTATTACTTTTATTTGGATCCAAGAAACAAGCAAGGGGTACAAGATCCAAATATTCTGGAAAAGGTCTTTGATAGGATGACAGATCTTAAAGGCTACACACTTATACCAGTACTCTTATTAATGATACTCAACATTCAAGGATAAACAAAACATCTCTGTCTCCATATGTGCATACTACCAATCAGGCCCGCCGACAGGGGGGGACAAACGGGTATATTGTCCCGGGCCCAGGAATGGGGAGGGCCCAGAACTGGGCTCTCATGAAGTTGCGATTATTTTATTTCATTTCAAAATGTGTTGATTTGGGGGAGAAATGTGCTATATTTTCATTCAATAAATGATTTCTAGATCTTTTGCCTTTATTGTCTTTGAAAAAGGCGTCAAGAATCTCCTACCACCCCTAATGCAAAAATGGTTTGGTCTGACTCTTTGATTAAGGGGAAAAAAATGACATCGTTCGATCATAGCGCTTCGACAATCAGCATGCGTGCCATTTGCCAACATGCACAAGTCAGGAGCACAGAAAAGAAAAGAAAAGAGAAAAAGAGAGGAAGAAACCAAGAGACTCAGGGGCTCACTGCATAAATATTTTAAAAAAGATTCGGATGATGCAGCAGGTACTAGCAAAGGCAGTGGGGCAGCTGAGCCAGGTAAGACCAGTGTTGGGCACGTTACTTTCAAAAAGTAATTAGTTATAGTTACTAGTTACTTTTCCCAAAAAGTAACGGAGTTAGTAACGGAGTTACTTTGTCATAAAAGTAACTAATTACCAGGGAAAGTAATTATTCCGTTACATTTTGTTCCCCGGGCGGCACGGTGGTGTAGTGGTTAGCGCTGTCGCCTCACAGCAAGAAGGTCTGGGTTCGAGCCCCGGGGCCGGCGAGGGCCTTTCTGTGCGGAGTTTGCATGTTCTCCCCGTGTCTGCGTGGGTTTCCTCCGGGTGCTCCGGTTTCCCCCACAGTCCAAAGACATGCAGGTTAGGTTAACTGGTGACTCTAAATTGAGCGTAGGTGTGAATGTGAGTGTGAATGGTTGTCTGTGTCTATGTGTCAGCCCTGTGATGACCTGGCGACTTGTCCAGGGTGTACCCTGCCTTTCACCCGTAGTCAGCTGGGATAGGCTCCAGCTTGCCTGCGACCCTGTAGAAGGATAAAGCGGCTAGAGATAATGAGATGAGATGAGATGAGATTTTGTTCCCCCTCAAAAAAAATCAAATTCAATTAGTGTAATCATAATAAAAGTGGGGCGGCACGGTGGTGTAGTGGTTAGCGCTGTCGCCTCACAGCAAGAAGGTCCTGGGTTCGAGCCCCGGGGCCGGCGAGGGCCTTTCTGTGCGGAGTTTGCATGTTCTCCCCGTGTCCGCGTGGGTTTCCTCCGGGTGCTCCGGTTTCCCCCACAGTCCAAAGACATGCAGGTTAGGTTAACTGGTGACTCTAAATTGACCGTAGGTGTGAATGTGAGTGTGAATGGTTGTCTGTGTCTATGTGTCAGCCCTGTGATGACCTGGCGACTTGTCCAGGGTGTACCCCGCCTTTCACCCGTAGTCAGCTGGGATAGGCTCCAGCTTGCCTGCGACCCTGTAGAAGGATAAAGTGGCTACAGATAATGAGATGAGATAATAAAAGTGAATGTTAAATGTGTTTAATGACTGAAATGGACACTTAACAGAACCAATTAGTAACGTTATCTACACTATATTAATATTTTTGTGGGACAATGTGAGATAAGACATCTATCAAATGTAATATATTTTTGTAGTTATTAAAATTATGTTACTAATCACTGGCCACTGACGAGGACAAACGCTTTGTTCCTCGACATAATGTGCATTGCACGTAAACACTCTTGCCTTTTATTTCAAGTAATGAAAAGTCCTGTCTGTATTTCCAATGTGAAAGCGCAGTGCTGGGCTGACCGCTCGCCATCGCTGTGTCTTCCGATTGAAAGAGCGCGCAGTAGTGCAGTAGGCGTGGCCTACCTACGTATGTTGTCCAAATCTACTCTGATTGGCTTACTGTGCCGTTGTCTCGTGTCTCCCCGCCCCACACGAAAGCAGAGTAAAGAAAGGCTGAACGAGCAGCGTGCCAGATGAGAACAGCTTTAATAAAGTAACGCATAGTATTTTATTGTAAGTAACGGGAACGGCGTTATAACGATGTAAAAAGTAATTAGTTAGATTACTTGTTACTAAAAAAAGTAACGCCGTTATTCCCATCACTGGGTAAGACACAGACAACTTTTTCCAGCCCCGTAAAGTAACCCCAACCAAGGCACGCGCGGCACGCAATTCATGTTACAAACGAGGGGAGAGCAAGTCACACTGAACACCATATCAAACGCACAGGGCATTGAATCATTTCATAACCACAACGGCTTAATAACATTGTGTTTCATATATCTGATTGAAGCTAAGAATATTCACATTAGCCCGCAATCATATCCGCCGTTTCTCGAGCGGTGTGTTCTTCTCTGCTTTTCACACTGGACAGTACGCACGCACGCACAACAAAAGTCCGGCGCATTGCATTTCGCACCTGAATAGTTGCAGACTAAGGAAATGTTAAAATGTTAAAACTGTAAAAATGTTGAAATGCTAAAATGAAATGGTTGTTGACCAGTTGAATGGTTTTACAATACCTGTCATTTAAGGGTTGGAGTGAGTAGAGACTGGGATAAGAGAGGTGTGTGTGTGTGTGGGTTGGCCCGGGGGGGTGGGGGTGGTTGTTAGGGGGGGCCCATTCAGAGCATTTTGTCCCGGGCCCAGCCAAAGCTGTCAGCGGCCCTGCTACCAATAATAGCTGAGACAGAGCAAAACTTTGCCAAATTTTTTGCTCCTCTTTTTTGCATTCCCCCCAACTGCAGCCCTCTGACTACTTTACACGGGGACGGTATAAAACAAAAACGCAAAAGTCCGTTTTCGTTCTCACTTTTTTCCGCGTCTACACGACCGTTTTCAAGGAGGAAATCTGCGTCTATACGGTGACGCATAAATGTCTCCGCTATGTCTGCACGCATGCGCAACATCTTCCGTCTTGTCTGATCTGCACATCTGCGCTGCTGTTCTGTCAAGTTATCCTACCAAGCCTACTACGCATGCGCGAAATCCAGGAGGGTAGGAAAATTCAACAGTAGTTTTGTCCCACCGATCAGCTGGGCTGATAGAAAATCGGTGAGAATTTCACACATTTGCCGATTTTTATGTTTTGTGCGTATTGGTCGAGTCTTTGGCCGAGTCAAATAATTTGTAATGACTTGTTTTAAATAATAAAACGGTCTGTATGAGAACTTGCTAGGATAACTTTACAGAACACCGGTCCGGCTGAGGTACTGTAGTGCTCGAGGGAGGAGCAGGAGCAAACCGAAACTCTTTTAATCTGCCTTTATTAAGTAACACTCACTCTTGTTTCAGTGAAGAAGAGAAAAGGCAGTGTCCATCTCAGCAAAATAAACCCGTTCGGCTGCTAGTTTTGTTTTCAGTCTCGGGTTTATGGTTTCACGAGCGGCTTGAATAGGCGGCGCGCGCGTGCGTGTGTGTGTAACTTGGCGACACCAAACTGAGGAGCTCCAGCTGGGCGAGTGAGCAGGAAAACACATCTACTGCATTAAAACACAGAGCAGCTTGAAGGTCCGTTGGATCGATGTAATCAGACATGCTCTTACTTTTTTACTTACTTTCTTACTTCCCGGGCTGGCATGTGCAGTATATGACATATGTATGACGTAAACGCGTACCCGACGTGAGCAGATCCGAGCAGAGTTTCGCGTATTGGGTAGTTTAGACGGATATGCAACGGGGGCTGTTTTTAACTTATCCACTCTGGAAGGCGTTTTCAATTTTATCCGTTTTTCAGCCTCGGAAACGCCGTCCCCGTGTAGACGAAAGGCACTTCCGATAAAATATTTAGTCGTTTTTACCCGACAGCGTCCTCGTGTAAACGGGCCCTAAGCTTCCAAAAACCAGTACTACAAGCCTGCATTCATATCCCAATTGCAGAATACGTTCTAATAAGGGCTGATATTTCAGTAATTTGGAATAATAGCAAGTGTCTATACAAATCAAAACAGCACCCAACCTCAATAATGCATACAGAATTCGCAAATGAATTTACAATTACAATATCCGGTGTATTTGGAATGTCTTTAAAATAATCAAAATCAGATATATTATGTTGAAACCAGTTCGTTTTCACAGTACTATGTAGAAAAAACTCGCAATCATGTCCTTGGTTTATTTTTTGTAAGTCCTTTGCAACCAGATCGACCAAACGGTCGTGCCTGGCCACATACTGTCCTTTATAGTAACTGCATCCATTCAGTATATGGGATACTGTTTCGTTTTCTTGATGGTTTGTGTGTAATATACAAAAGGGGTCGTGCCTTGATGGATACCAAATTGCCACACACACATACACACACATATATAGACTGGTACCAAAATTCAAAAAAGTGCTTATTTAAGGAGTTAAAGGCATTTTTGAGACAAAGTCGGCAAACAGTCTTATTTTGTCAATTTGGGTGTGCCGAATTCAAATCTGCAATATGCCGAGCTCTATCTGACCTCTGTTGACCTCTAGAGGTCATTGAACTTTGGGCCTGTAAACGTCTCAGCTGAACCCAGTTTCTCAGCTTTCTAAGGAATGAAATGTACTAAAATGATTAATGAAGTTAGCAAATGGCCTTGTTTGTTAAATGTTTGGGTGCTGAATTCATTTTTCATTTGTAAAACGACATATGACCTCTGATAACCTCAAGGTCATTAAACTTGGCCTATAGGCCTATGCATTTAACGGCATTTTTAAACTGACTTTACTCCCCCAAAAAGAATATGAACAGACAAAAAACAAATAGAAAGGAACAAATACAACATTAAATGCCAGTCCATGTACATGTGACTTACTTTTCACAATGAGAATGCCTAGGCGATCACCTTACATAACATTGCATTACATTTAGCGGTTATTGTTTATACAAAGCTACTGAAAAAAGGACAGATTCAGCAGCATACAAAATGTGGGGGCATACAGGGTATACAGGTTAATCAGGGTTAGTATATATGAGAGTTTTTTTCTTTGTTTGTTTTTTGTTTTGTTTTAAACGGGGTAAAGCCTTTACAAAAAACAAACAACAAAGAAAAAAACTCTCATATATACTAACCCTGATTAACCTGTATACCCTGTACGCCCCCACATTTTGTATGCTGCTGAATCTGTCCTTTTTTCAGTAGCTTTGTATAAACAATAACCGCTAAATGTAATGCAATGTTATGTAAGGTGATCGCCTCGGCCAGGGGTCTTCAATCCTATCCGCAAAGGGCCGGTGTAGCTGCAGGCTTTCATTACAGCCAAATTGGAGGCTCACTTGATTGTTGATTGGAGACGAGGGTGAAATGATTAAACAAGTGAAATCAGGTGTAGCGCCTGCTTGGTTGGAATGAAAGCCTGCAGCCACACTGGCCCTTTGTGGATAGGATTGAAGACCCCTGGCCTAGGCATTCTCATTGTGAAAAGTAAGTCACATGTACATGGACTGGCATTTAATGTTGTATTTGTTCCTTTCTATTTGTTTTTTGTCTGTTCATATTCTTTTTGGGGGAGTAAAGTCAGTTTAAAAATGCCGTTAAATGCATAGGCCTATAGGCCAAGTTTAATGACCTTGAGGTTATCAGAGGTCATATGTCGTTTTACAAATGAAAAATGAATTCAGCACCCAAACATTTAACAAACAAGGCCATTTGCTAACTTCATTAATCATTTTAGTACATTTCGTTCCTTAGAAAGCTGAGAAACTGGGTTCAGCTGAGACGTTTACAGGCCCAAAGTTCAATGACCTCTAGAGGTCAACAGAGGTCAGATAGAGCTCGGCATATTGCAGATTTGAATTCGGCACACCCAAATTGACAAAATAAGACTGTTTGCTGACTTTGTCTCAAAAATGCCTTTGGGTGTCACAATTCTGGATTTTGGTACCAGTCTATATATACCCAGAGCTATGCTACAGCTCCTGGGGAGCAGTTGGGGGTTAGGTGCCTTGCTCAAGAGCACTTCAGCCATGATACAGAGGGAGGGGAAAGTGCTGTTTATTCACTCGCCCCACATTTTTCTTGCCAGTTCAGGGAATCGACCTGGTGTAGGATTATTTTATACCTCAAGATTACTCTTTAGAGCTTCAAAATGTATTTTGACTCCTGTTTCTGTGGCCATGGTTATCTTTGTGCCGGGTCAACAGGTCAAACTACGGTATGGAATGTATTTTTGTTAGCCACAAAGGTGCATTAGCCTGCTACAAATATTTTTCTAAGATCATGGAGAAATTATGTTGTATTACTTAGCCTGAATTTATGATATTATGCTCGCCTGATATTATGATAAAACTCCTATACTTCTGAGTTTTTCTGACATTAGGCTTCATTAAATTGAGCCTAGGATTAATTTATGAGTTCAAATATTTAAAGAATCTTGTGTGTAACCACATTGGGTTTCTTCACCATTGATTGCTATCATTGTAGAAGTACTTAGCATGTTAAACACAGACATGCTATCTTGTAGCTAAAACCTTAAGATGTCATATGGTGGGAGTTACAAGCAGATCTACTTTATTTCAAATTCAGCAAAAGTTATGCTTTAGCCAGTGAGAAGCCTTACATTGGGCAGCCAATCAGAAGTCTATGTCCAAACAAAGAAAAGTCCTTTCACGATGATTTTAATAGGAGCCACCATTTTGTGGTCCCTTGTAGCGAGACAGAGTTTAAAATTACTGGTGGAAGTTTAAGACTTTCGTGTATCCTGGATATCACTCAGCGCTTGGATTGTTTTTACAATAAAGGTGCTTTAAAAGGTAACTTCTTTCCTGTAAGTGTATTTTGGGCTACTTTTGAGATTTAGACTTCCACAACACCTGTAACCCTTTGGGCCCAAGGCTGCTTCTCTAATATTTAGGCCATGGCTGCCTCCAACTTGATCTTTTGTGCATTTCTCCTCTTTCTCTTTTTTCTAAACTGGGCACCTGAATGCTGACCATCATTGCTTATCCATTTGTGTTGGTTTGGCACTCAAGTATCACTACATTCCCCATTGTCTAACACTGTCACCCAAGAATCAAGACTAAACCAGTTCCCTGTGCTGGTGTGCAGACTGGTTTTATATTATTCTTAACAATTTTGCACAAAAAAAGAGAAAAAAAGCAACAATATGTCTGTGAATCTATATATTCACAGTATTATGAACTATGGATTTCACTAGGTTTTACTAGATTTTACTCTGCACTAGTACTTGGTGCAACTCCGCCAAGGATGGTCCCAAGCCCGGATGAAAAAGGAGGAGGATTGGGTGTGGGGCTAGCTACCCCACCCCATTAAACAAAGCTAGCTACAAAAACGCCAAGAGGAAATCAAGACATCGTAGTCCTGGGAAGAGGGGGATTGTCAAGAAGAGTTATGACGCCGTGTGGTGAAAGCTGGAAATCGGAAGGTGGGCAATTCCATGTAAATGTCAACCTCACCATGCAAAAATAAAGCAACATGTAATACATCAAAACCACTCCCAGAGATATCACCTAAGCCTGTATTTTACAGATGTGAATAAGTTGAACCAATTTGTAACCAACCTTATATGTCACTGTCAGTCTTTCTTTCTTATAATGTAAAACCCAAGCTAAAATCAACTTTGATCATGTACAATTCTATATTATTGCCACAAGCCACAGAAATGTATGCTAAAATCCACAAAACAGCAAAACAATAGCCATCCTAAATATTATTTAAGAACTTTGATAGTTTTAGCTGATATTTAGAGAGTTTTTCAAAGGGTTATGGTGGTTAAATTGCTGATTTTCTAAACATATGCCATGTCTATTTCAGACGCGTCACATCCAT
The DNA here is from genome assembly GCF_027579695.1 of Neoarius graeffei. Taxonomy (NCBI): domain Eukaryota; kingdom Metazoa; phylum Chordata; class Actinopteri; order Siluriformes; family Ariidae; genus Neoarius; species Neoarius graeffei. The sequence goes on from NC_083573.1 coordinate 98,997,636, forward strand.
AACGGAATTTCGTCACATCCATAACGCTGACTTTTCCTTCCGAAACTCTGCATGAAATACAAAATATTTTAAACAAAGATTTTTTAATATTCACCTTGGACCCCTCTATCAAATGGATATCTCCATTTCGACATTAGGTTTACGATTTCACAGAGTTTGATAAAAATGTACAGTCACCCAAGAAAAGTGATACTTTTTCTGTCACATCCATAACGCATCTTTTATTGGCATTTTCTGGCATGCCCTAGATGTACTATGGGAATTGTTCTTGTTCTATCACTTCTCCAGTATGGTACAGCCTTAAAATATGCAACACCTGTTTAAATACTGGGAGACAATAAAACATGCACTGGGTCATTTGTTGCCATTTTGAGTTCAAGTGTCACGTCCATAATGCTGGAATTGCTCAGCTACAAGGCCGACCACCCTGCTCTCCACCAGGGCACCAATCAACATTGGTGCATGGAATGTCAGGACCATGTACGAAGCAGGGAAGGCAGCACAAGTTTCTGCAGAAATGCGGAACTACAACCTAACACTGCTTGGAATCAGCGAAACGTGATGGACACAATCTGGACAGACGAGACTAACATCAGGGGAGATGCTGCTGTATTCAGGACATGAGGAGGACAACGCCCCACACACCCAAGGAGTAGCTCTGATGTTGTCCAAAGCAGCACAGAAAGCACTCGTCGGATGGGAAGCCCATGGTCCGAGGATCATCACAGCATCTTTCCGAACAAAGAAGAGGAAACTCGGTCACACACTCCGCAAGTCAGCCTCCAACATAACCAAGCAAGCGCTGACCTGGAACCCACAAGGCAAGAGAAACAGAGGACGGCCCAGAAACACGTGGCGTTGAGACCTCGATGTTGACACCAAAAGAATGGGGTACACCTGGAGCCAGCTGGAGCAAAAAGCCCAAGACCGGGATGCCTGGAGAACTCTCGCCGGCAGCCTATGCCCCAGGTGTGGCAGTAGGCTTAACCCCCCCCCAGTACTCAGTGCACTATTTAATAGATTCCCCACTCCCTCTCCCTTCCACTGGGGAGACCTGAATGCTTCTCTTAAACATCTCATCTCATTCATCTCATTATCTCTAGCCGCTTTATCCTTCTACAGGGTCACAGGAGCCTATCCCAGCTGACTACAGGCGAAAGGCGGGGTACACCCTGGACAAGTCACCAGGTCATCACAGGGCTGACACATAGACCCAGACAACCATTCACACCTACGGTCAATTTAAAGTCACCAGTTAACCTAACCTGCATGTCTTTGGACTGTGGGGGAAACCGGAGCACCTGGAGGAAACCCACGCGGACACGGGAAGAACATGCAAACTCTGCACAGAAAGGCCCTCGCCGGCCACGGGGCTCGAACCCGGACCTTCTTGCTGTGAGGCGACAGCGCTAACCACTACACCACAGTGCCGCCTCTCTCTTAAACATTGTTAATCAAAAAAATTTTCTAAGGCTAGTACCAAACTACTGCTGAATTGATAAATACTGTCCTGTGTTCAGACCAGGACTCTACATCTGGATTACTGTGGAAACTCTACAGCTGGATTACTGTAGGGTTAGAAAAAAAATCCACCTTTTGGTGAAGTTGTTTCATCTCACAATGAAAAAAATGAGAAAAATCCAACATTTTATTGAAATAAATTTATTCAGAGAAAAACAAATCCCTCATCAAGAAATAATTATTTTCAACAAAAACACTTGTGCCAGAATTATTGGCACCCCTGGAAATGATAGTGAACACAATGTACCTCAAGCACATTTCCCATTTATTATTATTGTACAGTATGTTTGAGTTGATTGGAGTGTGTAGGAACTTTCAAGCTGTAATCCATGACTTCCTGATTAACTGGGACACACATATGAGGTGACACAGAGGCCAAATTCCCTCAACCTCAACATGGGAAAAATAAGAGACACACAAACCAAATGAAGGAGAAGTGTGTTGACCTTCATAAGTCAGGGAATGGTTATAAAAATAGCTACTCGCCTGAAAATGTCCATTTCTACTGTTAGAGCAATAATAAAAAAGTGGACACCAACTGGAACTGTTACAAACTCACCCGGAAGAGGAGCCAAGTTCATTTTACCCCCATGTACAGTGAGGAGGAGGGTAAGAGAGACAAAAAAAAAATCCCCAAGGAACACTATTAGTGAATTACAAGAAAAAGTAAATTCTTGGGGTTTCTGAGTCTCCAAACCCACCATCAGACTCCACCTCCATGCCAACAGATTATTTGGAAGGTGCCAGAAAAAAAACTTTTCTGTTAGTTAACCACAAACGTAAGAACCTGAAGTTTGCGAAACGCTACTACAGCTTTGACTGGAACCGTGTTCTCTGGTCTGATTGAACACGAAGCTTTATGGCAACAAACACTCAAAGTGAGTTTGAAGTAAAAAGAATGATGGCTATAATAAAAAGAACCCAATCCCAACTGTAAAATATGATGGAGGTTCTGTGATTGATTGTTTTGGGGCTGTTTTTCCTTCAAAGGCCCTGGAGACCTTGTTAGGGTCCATGGCATCATGGATTCCATGAATGACCAGGACATTTTAAATCAGAATCTGGCTGCCTCTGAGAGGAAACTAAAACTGGGGTGTCATTGGATCTTCCAGCAGGACAATGATCCGAAGCATATGTTCAAATCAACACACAAATGGTTCACTGAACACAGAATCAAGCTTCTGCCATGGCCCTGACCTGAACCCCACTGAAAACCTGTGAGCTGAGCTGAAGAGGAGAGAGCACAAGAGAGGGTCGGGGACCCTGGACGATCTGGAGAGATTGTGTCAAGAGGAATGGTCTCAGACACCCTGCTCTGTATCTCCAACCTTATAAAATGTTATAGGAGAACATTTTCTACTTAACCAAAAGGTGGATTTTTTCTAAATCTTTTTACTAACCTTTACAAAGGGGTGCCAGTAATTGTAGACAACACTGTATCTTTATCTATATCTTGTTATAAGTCCAAGCTTTGACTCCTTAATGCCTTATTCTTTAGTTTGATGCTCACTTGATATTATTTTTGTGATACATGCATTGTTCCTGCGTACCATTGTTTTGACTGTATTTTCACTTTTATTCACTTACATCCTGTCTTCACTAACTTCATATTACACAGGGCCTCATGCTTGTCTCATTCTCGTACCTTCAGAGGAAATGGACCTTGATTGTCAGAGATGATTTTCCATCTTCACACATGTGTACAGAGATTAAATACCTCAAATGCTTCAGTGGGTTTTGTTCCTGATGTACGGTCGATGTATAATGGGTATTTATTTATCCATTCATCCATTATCTGTAGCTGCTTATCCTGTCCTACAGGGTCACAGGCAAGCTGGAGTCTATCCCAGCTGACTATGGGCGAGAGGCGGGGTACACCCTGGACAAGTTGCCAGGTCATCGCAGGGCTGACACATAGAGACAAACAACCATTCACACTCACATTCACACCTACGGTCAATTTAGAGCCACCAGTTAGCCTAACCTGCAGGTCTTTGGACTGTAGGGGAAGCCAGAGCACCCGCAGGAAACCCACGCAGACACAGGGAGAACATGCAAACTCCACACAGAAAGGCCCCCGTCAGCCACTGGGCTTGAACCCAGGACCTTCTTGCTGTGAGGTGACAGTGCTAACCACTACACCACCCTGCCACCCCGTATGTATGTATGAATGTATTTATTTATTTGAGAACACAAATACATCTCTGCTCAGTGTGTGAGGGTCTGGTGCTCTCATCCTGTGATGATTAGCTATAGAGAAGTTTTACATTTTCACACCGAATGCATTTCCGAAGCATTTTTAAACACAGCAGTTATAGTTGTAATAGGCTGCCCTTATTATGCACCATTACACCACACACATTATCTGCCATTATCGTATGCAGGAGTATTGTATAAAATCCAAAGAAGTCTTTTATAAACGTTGTCATACTTGCCAACTCCCAGAGAATGAAAAGTGGTAGATTAGATTGCATGACATACGTAGTCACACTCTTCTGGGGGTTCCTGGGACATGCTCCCACAGAAAATTTTGAAAAATGTTCTCTGCCCCTGTCTTGTCATAGTTATCCTACTGTGTTCACCAGTTTTGTGTTAGCTCTGAATTTGTTCTTTTTATTTATACCCTGATATTTCAGAGGGGGCGGCACAGTGGTGTAGTGGTTAGCGCTGTTGCCTCACAGCAAGAAGGTCCTGGGTTCAAGCCCAGTGGCTGACAAGGGCCTTTCTGTGTGGAGTTTGTATGTTGTCTGTGTAGGATTCTTCTGGGTGCTCTGTTTTCCCCCAAAGACATGCAAGTTAGGCTAATTGTACCCCCTTTTCCACCAAATCAGTTCCAGGGCTGGTTCGGGGCCAGTGCTGTTCACAACTCATTCAACTTGCGAGCCAGCTGAGAACCAGTTTGCTTTTCCATAGCTCGCAGTGCTAAGGGAAGCCACGTCATTACGTCGCTGTATACGTCAGTTACGTCGCTACGTTTGCATAAACCTTGGCGCGAATATCGAAGCAAAAACACGGAAGAAGCAACAACAACAACAATAATAATAATGGATGACTTTGCGTTTGTACAGCTGCTGCTTCTCGTCGCTTAAAAATGGCGATCTTTTGAGGTCTTGTTATTGTTGTTAGTCTTAACAACTCCGCCCCCCCCCCCCCCCCCCCCCCCCCCCCCCCCCCGCTGACGTAAGTGGTTCTTTCCTCTGGCCCAGCAGAGAGTTGGTGCTAGCCTGGAACCGGTTTTTCTGGCCCCAGAGCCAGTTCTTTGTCAATGGAAACAGAAAACCCGTTTCCAAACTAAGCACTGGCCCCGAACCAGCCCTGGAACTGCTTTGGTGGAAAAGGGGCATTGGTGGCTTTAAATTGACCATAGGTGTGAATGATTGTTTGTCTCTATGTGTCAGTCCTGCGATGACCTGGTGACTTGTCCAGGGTGTACCCTACCTCTCGCCCATAGTCAGCCGGGATAGGCTCCAGCTTGCCTGCAACCCTGTAGGACAGGATAAGCGACTACAGATAATGAATGGATGGATGTTTCAGGCTTTTGGGGTGGTGTAGTGGTGAGCACTGTCACCTCACAGCAAGAAGGTTCTGGGCTTGAGCCCAGTGGCCGACGGGGGCCTTTCTGTGTGGAGTTTGCATGTTCTCCCCATGTCTGTGTGGGTTTCCTCCACAGTCCAAAGACATGCAGGTTAGGCTAAGTGGTGGTTCTAAATTGACTGTAGGTATGAATGTGAGTGTGGATGGTTGTTTATCTCTATGTGTCAGTCCTGCGATGACCTGGCGACTTGTCCAGGGTGTACCCCGCCTCTCGCCCATAGTCAGATGAGATAGGATCCAGCTTGCCTGCGACCCTGCACAGGATAAGCGGCTATGGATAATGGATGGAGGGGATTTTTCCGTGTCATAACTTGTAGGAAAAGAAGACAGAGGAGAATTGTGTATTGTGGCATGTAGTGACTGTTGTAAAATGGTGCATTCTCCTGCATTCTGAGTGCCATATTTGAAGAAAATTGATTGAGAAATCAGACCGATGCACTTCACAAAATGCTGCTTCTCACCTTGCCTCGATGCTTTGATGCTGGCTGACCCAACAACCAAGTTGCCTTGAACTTGTTGTCATAGTGAATGTTCTTTATTCCTTCAGAGTTTTCATCATTTGTGATCACCAAAGCGTGTTTGGTTTTTACAACTACTGCCGCAATTTGTTGTAACATGTGACCTCATTGCTGATTGGCTCGAACCATCATGAGAACCAATGGAATTTTGTGATAGAGCGATACAATTTAAATTCAATATCATTATCGTGCTGTTCCACTGGCTCTCGGCTTCACTTAATATGACTATTTGACGTTATATACTTGTATCCCCTGTGCTGAAAACAGTTGAAGTGAAATCAGAAGAGTGAATCCAACAGTGCTCGCTTATTATTTTGCAATACATTATTTTTTAGAGCTAAAAACGGTAGGTGGTATTCACCTGTCAAAATCGGTAGAGTTGGCAAGTATGCATTTTGCTTTTTAAAAACTGCTTCAGACAACAATCTACAGATAGTAATTAAATCAAAGTCAGAGTGAGGTGCAGTCACAAAAACGTAGGGTAAAGATGTGGTGTTCAGGTGATTTCACCCTGAATGTCTCAGCCGTATTGATGATAAACACACTTTTTCCCTCAGCTGTGGAGACACTGACCTCCAATTTAACTCAGTTCATAAAGGAACATTAAATCCTTCCTTTACTTCACCACGGGGGATTTAGAGGAGCTGACGTGTGACTCACTGCAGAGTTCAGACTTCAGAGTTCAGTATAGTCCATCCTCTGCGAATAAAGCACTCCATCATAGGAACTGTTGGTGGTAAGAGCCGTAGGGAACTCACAGCGCACCATAGTCCCATGGCTGGACACTCGGGGCACTGAACCATCTAATGGCTCACTTCTATTGGCCAGGCATTCGCGGTGACGTTCGCAGGTGGTGTGTGATGCGCTGTGAATGTCAGCTGGTGAATCCACTGGCCATCCCAAAAGCACCATTGCACCCCGTACCACTAATCAACATCCCTTTTGAAAGAAGCGTAGCTGTCTCCTATGGGGTGCCATGTGTCACCAGGCCCATTTCATGGACGAAATGCATTTCGTCCATCACAAAATGCATTTCGTCAGACAAAATGCATTTCGTCCATCACAGAATGCATTTCGTCATCACAGAATGCATTTCATCATCACAGAATGCATTTTGTCATCACAGAATGCATTTCGTCCATCACGAAATGCATTTCGTCCATCACGAAATGCATTTCGTCATCGGACGAAATGCATTTCGTCCATCACAGAATGCATTTCGTCCATCACAGAATGCATTTCATCATCACAAAATGCATTTTGTCGGACGAAATGCATTTCGTCCATCACGAAATGCATTTTGTCAGACGAAATGCATTTCGTCCATCACAGAATGCATTTCGTCATCACAAAATGCATTTCGTCCCACGAAATGCATTTCGTCCATCACAGAATGCATTTCGTCCATCACAGAATGCATTTCGTCATCACAAAATGCATTTCGTCCATCACGAAATGCATTTTGTCCCACGAAATGCATTTCGTCCATCACAGAATGCATTTCGTCATCACAAAATGCATTTTGTCGGACGAAATGCATTTCGTCCCACGAAATGCATTTCATCCCACGAAATGCACTTCGTCCCACGAAATGCATTTCGTCCATCACAGAATGCATTTTGTCATCACAAAATGCATTTCGTTGGACGAAATGCATTTCGTCCATCACAGAATGCATTTCATCATCACAAAATGCATTTCGTCGGACGAAATGCATTTCGTCCATCACAGAATGCATTTCGTGATTACAAAATGCATTTCGTCCATCACGAAATGCATTTCGTCCATCATGTAATGCATTTCGTCTCACGAAATGCATTTCGTCCATTACAGAATGCATTTCATCATCACAAAATGCATTTCGTCCATCACAGAATGCATTTCGTCATCGGACGAAATGCATTTCATCCATCATGAAATGCATTTTGTCCCACGAAATGCATTTCGTCCATCACAGAATGCATTTCGTCATCACAAAATGCATTTCGTCCATCACAGAATGCATTTCATCATCGGACGAAATGCATTTCATCCATCACGAAATGCATTTTGTCCCACAAAATGCATTTCGTCCATCACAGAATGCATTTCGTCATCGGACGAAATGCATTTCATCCATCATGAAATGCATTTTGTCCCACGAAATGCATTTCGTCCACCACAGAATGCATTTTGTCATCACAAAATGCATTTTGTGGGATGAAATGCATTTCGTTCATCACGAAATGCATTTCGTCCCACAAAATGCATTTCGTGGGACGAAATGCACTTCGTCCATCACAGAATGCATTTCGTCATCACAAAATGCATTTCATCGGACAAAATGCATTTCGGTCATCACAAAATGCATTTCGTCCCACGAAATGCATTTCATCCATCACAGAATGCATTTCGTTGGACGAAATGCATTTCGTCCTCACAAAATGCATTTTGTCCCACGAAATGCATTTCGTCCATCACAGAATGCATTTCGTCCATCACAGAATGCATTTCGTCATCACAAAATGCATTTCATCGGACAAAATGCATTTCGGTCATCACAAAATGCATTTTGTGGGATGAAATGCATTTCGTTCATCACGAAATGCATTTCGTCCCACAAAATGCATTTCGTGGGACGAAATGCACTTCGTCCATCACAGAATGCATTTCGTCATCACAAAATGCATTTCATCGGACAAAATGCATTTCGGTCATCACAAAATGCATTTCGTCCCACGAAATGCATTTCATCCATCACAGAATGCATTTCGTTGGACGAAATGCATTTCGTCCTCACAAAATGCATTTTGTCCCACGAAATGCATTTTGTCCATCACAGAATGCATTTCGTCCATCACAGAATGCATTTCGTCATCACAAAATGCATTTCATCGGACAAAATGCATTTTGGTCATCACAAAATGCATTTCGTCCCACGAAATGCATTTCATCCATCACAGAATGCATTTCGTTGGACGAAATGCATTTCGTCCTCACAAAATGCATTTCGTCCCAGGAAATGCATTTCGTCCATCACAGAATGCATTTCGTCCATCACAGAATGCATTTCGTCCGACGAAATGCATTTTGTGATGACGAAATGCATTCTGTGATGGACGAAATGCATTTCGTCCACGAAATGGGCCCGGTGACACATGGCACCCCGTAGTCTCCATCCCATCTCTCACCCTGTGATTTATGTTACAGCTGTTACGACTGTCACAGCTGCTGCTATTGAAAATTAATGAGTGCCTTCTGATTTGAGAAATTCAACCCTAATAACTAATAATTTAGTGCCACTTTTCAGTGCCACTTACTGATTTTTATATCCAAAGTGTGTCTCAAATCAAGAGAACAGCTTGAAAGCATAGTACTTACTTCTGAAAAGGTTACACTGTCAAATATGTACACACATTAAAATCCTGGATGGTTTATCAAAAAGAAAGATCATACCGTACATCATGTTCCAGCTGAGGCACAAAGCAGCAAAAATTTTACAGCTGTAAAATCTCAAGGACACAGTGGAACACACAAACAAGCGCAACCTTGAAGTTACTCACAGCGGATGCTAAAAAAAACCTTTGGGTTTGAAGTTTCGCAGCTTATTTATGACTTTTATAGCAAAACCTCGGAAAAGAACAGAGCTGACAGGGAATAAAACATCAGTTTAATGAGCAGCGATCATAAACACAACAGGAGTCATAAAACCCCAGAAAATAAAATTATATTCGTTCTGGCAAAATAAACTAAAGTCGGTTTTAGTCTCAGGGGAATGTCATTCTCAACAGCCTGAAATAAATCTTCAAATATTTTGCTTATATTTTCGAGTAATGGATTTTTTTTCCTGAGGTCTGAAAGCCATTGTTATGACAAGTGAATTCACAGTATGTAATTTGCGATCACAGATTATTCACACCAGCACAAATAAAGCTACACACTCACTTCACCCTCACACATGTGAGAAATAAATCAATCTCTCCCTTTCTGGAAGGCTTTACAAACAACTCCAAAGTGAATGAAATATGAACAATTCACTGGAGATTATATACAGTGTCTTGCAAAAGTATTCATCCCTCTTGGTGTTTGTCCTGTTTTGTCGCATTATAAGCTGGAATTAAAATGTTTTTTTTTTGGGGGGGTGTAATAGAAACTTCTAATAAACACTTCAGAACGCTTAGCAGTTGTCTTTTCAGTTATTTATTATAGTAGATCATATAAAACAGAGATATAAAACAGGAAAAGAAAGAGAAGAAGACACCACTTCCGATGATGCCGAGAGTACGCACACTCTGAGTTGTGTTTTAGTGGCTGTTATCTATTATACTCTAAAGGCATTCGCTTACTGCTCGCGTCTTCACGTGATTGGCTCAAGATTTTCTATGAAGCTTTGTTAAAGCGTGCACCTGGCATGCTCTGGGATGTGCAGGCATATGCATGGTTAGGGAGAACCCAGACACCCTGCTTATCACCAGCCAAGGTCACAGAAAGGCGATTACAGCATATGGAATAACAACTTTTCTCAGTACACTAGGCCACTTGAGCTCAACACACAGAGAATAGGAATGTTCATTCACTAAATTTCCTTCACAGGGGTTAGCATCATTTGATTTACACAACATGTCTACCACTTTAAAGGTGGAAATTGGTTTTTTTTTATTATTGTAACACAACTGATAATTAAGATGAAAAGACAGAAATCTGGAGTGTGCATAGGTATTCATTTTGCTGCAATTACAGCTGCAAGTCTCTTGGACTATGTCTCTATTAGCTTAGCATATCTAGCCACTGGGATTTTTGCCCATTCCTCAAGGCAAAACTGCTCCAACTCCTTCAAGTTAGATGGGCTGTGTTGGTGTACAGCAATCTTCAAGTTATGGCACGGATTCTCAGTTGGATTGAGGTCTGGGCTTTGACCAGGCCATTACAAGACATTGAAATGTTTCCCTTTAAACCACTCCAGTGTAGCTTTAACAGTATGTTTAGGGTCATTGTCTTGCTAGAATGTGAACCTTTGTCCCAGTCTCAAACCTCTGGCTGACTCAAACAGGTTTTCCTCCAGAATTGCCCTGTATTTAGTGCCATCCATCTTTCCTTCAGTCCTGACCAGCTTTCCTGTCCCTGCAGATGAAAAACATCCCCACAGCATGATGCTGCCACCACCATGCTTCACTGTAGGAATGGTGTTCTCAGGGGGTTGGCTTTGCGCCACACATGACATTTCCCATGATCACCAAAAAGATCAATTTTAGTCTCATTTGACCAGAGAATCTTCTTCCATGTGTTTGGAGAGTCTGCCACATGCTGTTGGGCAAACTCCAAACGTGTTTTCTTTAGCAATGACTTTTTTTCTGGCGACTCTTCCATAAAGCCCCACTCTGTGGAGTGTACGGCTTAAAGTGGTCCTATGGACAGATACTCCCATCTCCACTGTGGATCTCTGCAGCTCCTTCAGTGTTATCTTTGGTGTCTTTGTTGCATCTCTGATTAATGCCCTCCTTGCCCGGTCTGTGAGTTTTGGTGGGCGGGGCCTTCTCTTGTCAGGTTCGTAGTGGTGCCATATTCTTTCCATTTTGCTATAATGGATCTAATGGTGCTCTGTGGGATATTCAAAGTTGGGATATTTTTTATACCCCAACCCTGATCTATACTTCTCCACAACTTTGTCTCTGACCTGTTTGGAGGCTCCTTGGTTCTCATGTTGCTTGCTTAGTAGTGTTGCAGAGTCAGGGCCCTTCCAGAACAGGTTGAGTTATACAGACATCATGTGACAGATCATGTGACACTTTGACTGCACACAGGTGGATCTTAATCAACTAATTATGTGACTTATGAAGTGAATTGGTTGGACCAGCTCTTATTTAGGGGTTTCATACGAAACGAGGTGAATACTTATGCACAGTCCAGATTTCTGTTTTTTAATCTTGATTATTGTTTGTGTCACAATAAAATGACAATTTTCACTTTTAAAGTGTTAGGCATGTTGTGGAAATCAAATGGTGTGAACACTCTAAAAATCCATTTTAATTCCAGCTTCTAATGCAACAAAACAGGACAAACACCAAGGGGGATGAATACTTTTGCAAGACACTGTGTGTGTGTATATATATATATATATATATATATATATATATATATATATATATATATATATATATATAAGAAGATGGTGTTCCTAGTGCAATATAGAGTGTATCCTGTATGCGATATGAAGCAGACGTTTTGATATTTCACCTTGTAGAGGATAATTCCTATAGAGATTCTCATCTCCAGCTCCGAAGCCTTTTTCCATCTCTGTAGATATCATATTTCCAACAGCAACACATCAAAAACACCACCTTGCTGCTATTGGATTCATGGCTTCTCAGATCTATAGAGCTCTCTTGTAGGCTCTTACAGGGGAGATTCAATTCTGTCTGCTAAATTCAGACCCCATCAAAGCCAAATGTAATATGATTTACAGGTTTTCAATGAGGAGATTGTATATTCCTGATCTCATTCCTGAGGAGAAGTTGAGGAGAACCGTTCCCAGCATTTTGAGAGAGAAACTGAAGTACTGCAAAAAAACTGATATAGGATTTTTAAGGCAGATACCAATTTTGATATTTGAGGATTTAACAATTGGATTGTGATATGTCAGCAGATATTAGATTTGTTTTTAATTTATCAGAAACACACAACGTAAAAAAAAAAAATCCCCTAACATTTGTTATATCTAGTTATTCAAGAGCCCTCATGATGATAACGTGACACAATTCAGTTAAAAAAAACAAAAAACCTTATTGTCATTCATAGTTCTTTGAACAAAAATACAACAAATATCAGTGGTGAACCGTGACTATTAGAGCTGGGACTTGAGCTCAGCCAAAACTTAGTCAGACACCAAAAAAGCAACAGGGCAAAGGATTTTGTAAGGGATTAGCGTCAGGCTGCCAGGTCGCTCTGGTGTGTGTAGTTGTTGATGTTGATCTTAAAAGTAACTCAGTAAATTACACAGGGAAATGAATACTTAAGTCTGAGTGAAAAATACTGTAGCGAGCGTGCAGCGTGGAAGAAGAGTCTGGAGACAGAAATTTTAGTTTCTCAGTCGTTAGCCTGTGCTACTTGCTCTTGATAGATAGCACTGGCTTGACTGCTTTATTAGCATTTGCTAACACTACTGAAGAACGCTACACCAGCTGGAAGGTGACTTCACTGCTGCGCCGACGGCGCCGACTCGCAGTTAAGCTCATGTTGGCCATCGATAAATTTTTGGTCCCTCCCACTCGTCTCATCTCATTATCTGTAGCCGCTTTATCCTGTTCTACAGGGTCGCAGGCAAGCTGGAGCCTATCCCAGCTGACTACGGGCGACAGGCGGGGTACACCCTGGACAAGTCGCCAGGTCATCACAGGGCTGACACATAGACAACCATTCACACTCACATTCACACCTACGGTCAATTTAGAGTCACCAGTTAACCTAAAGGCCAATTTATGCTGACAACCCAGTCCTTGCAGATGGCGTCGTAGATAGCGTCTGCGAAGCCCCCCCATTCGCAGACGCTCTGCGTGCACCTCCCAAAAATTGTGACCACCGCAGACAGAGTCGCAGACAAGAGAGCTCTGATTGGTCCACTCTACATCCGCTGTACATGCACTTCCGCTTCCTTACTTTCCCGGTTTGTTTTGTTTTCATGACCGCCATTTTTAAAAACACGAGCGAAGATGGAGCAGCACGAAGAGCAGTTGATCGAGGACGTGAGGAAGTACGTACATCTATACGACTCCAGTTCTAGTCATTATAAGTAACCGGAGGATAAACACTCCACTAACCACACCCACCAACTACTCCTAGCGATTTTGCGACTTTGCGCCCCCTTGCGTTGTGGTGGTGAATAACATCGCGCACGCCTATTACTCCCCGCTCAACGATAAATTACAACTGTCTGCGAAAGCCTTGTCGCAAGAGCATGCAGAGCCCCTAACCTGCATGTCTTTGGGGGAAACCGGAGCACCCGGAGGAAACCCACATGGAGAACATGCAAACTCCGCACAGAAAGGCCCTCGTCAGCCACGGGGCTCGAACTCGGACCTTCTTGCTGTGAGGCGACAGAGCTAACCACTACACTACCGTGCCACCCTAAATCAAAATCTGATTGGTTAATTCATCTGTCACTTCCTACATAAGCACACTGCCATGGCCTTCTGTCCTGGCAGTGAAGTCCTAACCAATGAATGAGCAGCTCTAAACTCTTCTCAGCCTAGAGACAACAAACAAAAATAACTTCATTGGATAACTCGATTTTAATGTTTTCAGGACAGTAATTTCTGTCCTTTCATTTCTAAACCAAAATTAGATAGAAAATTAAGCCAAATTAGAATCAGAAGAGATAAGTAGAATGAAAATATGAAAGAAATTAAATATAACATTTGAAATGCTGATATGTTTGTGGACACCTGACCATCACACCCATATGTGTTTTGAAGCACACAATTATATATAATATAATGTTATTGCATCATTATCTTATTACTAATATTGTTATTTTTCTGTACTTTTATATTTTTATATTTATATTTTTATATTTATATGTTTATATATATATATATATATATATATATATATATATATATATATTTTTCCCTTTTTACCATAAGGGACAATTTTCAATTAGGGCATGAGCCCTGTTATTGTTCCTTGCCAACATGTTTATTGTTTTATATTTGGTTGTATTTCATTCTTTTTTCTCCTGCATTTATTTTAATTATTGTAATTATTACCTCGTCCCTGGTGGCATGGTGGTGTAGTGGTTAGTGCTGTCGCCTCACAGCAAGAAGGTCCATGTTCGAGCCCTGTGGCCGGCGAGGGCCTTTCTGTGTGGAGTTTGCATGTTCTCCCCGTGTCCGCGTGGGTTTCCTCCGGGTGCTCCGGTTTCCCCCACAGTCCAAAGACATGCAGGTTAGGTTAACTGGTGACTCTAAATTGACCGTAGGTGTGAATGTGAGTGTGAATGGTTGTCTGTGTCTATGTGTCAGCCCTGTGATGACCTGGCAACTTGTCCAGGGTGTACCCCGCCTTTCGCCTGTAGTCAGCTGGGATAGGCTCCAGCTTGCCTGCGACCCTGTAGAACAGGATAAAGCGGCTACAGATAATGAGATGAGATGAGATTACCTCATCCGGCTGACAGGTGATGAGTTTATCCCATCATGTGTTTTCTGTCATACTGTATGTCCAGTGTCGTCCACATTTCACAAAAATCAATTCTTCACCGATTTGTATTCTTTTTGGCAGGAAGGTTGGTCTGCCTGGGGTGCATATAGCTTCTACCCAAATTTGCATAATTACAATTAATAATGAAGATATGGAGTAATTAATCAATCCCTAATGAGCAGTTTCCACACAAATCGCTTCTTCTCCCTCAATTCTTCACTGATTTTGATTCTTCCTGGCATGAAGGTAGGGATACCTAGGGTGCATAAAACTTCTACCCAGATTTACTTAATTACAATTATTAATGAAGTTATGGACTAATTCTGCCTTAATGAGCAGTTCAACAAAAAGGTCAGTTCCTCGCCATTTTGGATTCTTTCTGGTAAATAGGACAGTATTCCTAGGGTGGATATCGCTTCAATATATATCTTGTATATAGTGTATATAGCTTGCAACATTTATTGTGCCCATAAGGTGGCCCACTTTAGATCGCTCCTTCTGGACTAGACGGGGCCGGAGTGAGCTACACCGTCACTGACAGTCTCGTTTATCTTTTGTGGCGAACTGCAATAAACTAAACTAAAGCTGTAACATTACAATTTCCCTTCACTGGAATTAAGAGACCCAAACCTGTTCCCAGGAAACACAAAATACACAGACGAGAACATGACATACGTAGACAATTAGATTTTGTACCAAGACGAAGCAATAGGAGGATATCTCATCTTGTCTCATTATCTGTAGCCGCTTTATCCTGTTCTACAGGGTCGCAGGCAAGCTGGAGCCTATCCCAGCTGACTACGGGCGAAAGGCGGGGTATACCCTGGACAAGTCGCCAGGTCATCACAGGGCTGACACATAGACACAGACAACCATTCACACCTACGCTCAATTTAGAGTCACCAGTTAACCTAACCTGCATGTCTTTGGACTGTGGGGGAAACCGGAGCACCCGGAGGAAACCCACGCGGACAACATGCAAACTCCACACAGAAAGGCCCTCGTCGGCTACTGGGCTCGAACCTTCTTGCTGTGAGGCGACAGTGCTAACCACTACACCACCATGCCGCCCCAGTAATGGATACATGAATTTTGAAAAATCTCTCATATTATCACGAAAAGGTTTTTACACTCACGTGAGGTGGTTTTTCAGATGATTCGATAAAGCAATATTTTATAAAATGCCTTCTATGGATGTGTTTAAAAATCTCTTCAACATACATGTCAACCTATACGGAATGTCCGTATTTTATACGGATTTGATTCAATAAACGTAGTATACGGGCGTACAAATAAAGTTATATGGATTCTTTAAAAAAAACTTCAATATTTATTTAGAGCTATAATCAATTCCCACGATGATAAAAGAGCGCATAACATTTACAAACGTACTATACACCACAGACAGCCAGTAAAGAGTCTTATGAAATCACACGTTATCTTGTGGTAGCGAGACTTCGTTCCACTTCTGATCATGCGCACACCGCATTGCAAGAATCCCGCCAACCGGGAAGTAACATTTTGTTTGAAATGCGTATTTCCACCTGAGCGACTTTCACTAGCGACTGAAAAGATTCTGAATGGGCACTCCGGCAAGATCAACACAGACACTTGCTGTGACGTGCAGCCTCGTGAGGTATTGGTGCAGACTGCTGAAAAAGCTGTCATGGAGTACAATTCAGAACATTAGAGTGACACTTTGTGTTTTTTGTCGAACATTGGAGCTTTGTATTCATTCTGAAGGTTTATTGTTATTAATATTGAATAAAAAGTAACTGGGATATATCATTGTTAATTATCATTCAAATTTTAGGTAAATTAATTTAATTTGCATCTTATAAGGATTTTATAGGGGAAATACGGATTTTGGAGGTTGGTTATACATGTTTGATTGACCAAAGGTTGACATGTATGCTTCAACTCAGTCTACATGGAACAGTGTCATTGTTTCAAATAAGTGTCCTTTTTTTGTCATTTTAGTCACTTACTCCCTTATGCCTCTGTGTCTGTTTTGAGATTTAGAGTGTTTGTCTGTGTTCATGTTACCTGTCTCTGTTTGTATATGTATATGAAACTTTTTATTTTATTTGCTGCCGTCTTGGCCAGGACTCCCTGGAAGAAGAGATATTGTATCTCGATGGGACCTTCCTGGTAAAATAAAGGATGGATGGATGGATGGATAAATAAATAAATAATTGAAATGGAAACATGTTTAACACATTTAAGTCACATGACATGAGGAGCAAATGGAAACATGACCTTTCTGAAAAAAAAAAAGGGTGTGACAGGAGAAAACCCGGCTTTAATCACAGAGCATCATTCAGTGGAAACACAGAACATCTGCAGTTCTGTTTTTAAAAATATCGCTTCTATTTTGTGCAAAGCTGCAGTAGAAACTGCAATGGATAGATCTGAAGCCTCAGCCTCTTCCATGGCTTTATCTTTATCTGTTTATCATTCTGGGCTGGTGGGGATATGAGTTATGAGCAGGCCTGGAATTTCGTCATTTTAGGGGCAAGGCCACTTGGCCTTTTGCGCTGTCAATTTTTTGAGGGCACGAAGGCCAAAAGCCAGGGCACCACACTGTAAAAAAAAATTAGTCAAGCCAACTTAAAAATGTAACGCAACCTGCTGCCAAAGCATTTTGAGTAAACTCAACTCCGGGCCAAATAGTTGTGCTGACTTGCTCTTTTAAGTCGACACAGATGAGTATTTTATGTTGACCTTACTTTATTTAGCAAGTTCAGTGCATTCAAATTGTGATTTTGAAATAATCATTCCAATTAACTTGGAAAAGCAAGTTGGCACAAAAAACATTAAGTTATCCTATTTCCACCTTTATTGGATAGAACAGTATAGACACAGGAAATGAGTAGGAGAGAGATCAGGAAATGACCTCAGGTCAGAATCAAACCCAGGTCCCTAGATTTATAGCATGGCGCCTTATCCACCTGAGCCACGACATGCAAGTTAGAAAGTCAGTCCAACAAATTATTTAGTTGAAATAAATTGAAATAATAATGCCAGTTAACTTAGAAGAGCAAGTTGGCACATCATGGTTCTAAGTTGAGTTTACTCAAAATCCTTTGGCAGCAGGTTGCGTTACATTTTTAAGTTGGCTTGACTATTTTTTTTTAGAATGATTTTTAGTTAACACAAACCTCTCAACACTTAAGTTCTACTTCACTTTGCCTATTATTACACAAACAGAAACAAATACCGACATACAAGGAGGGAATTCCCTGGCCTCTGTTGAGGAAAGCTTAGGCTACAGCCACACAACGGCAACGAGATTTTTTTTTTAAATATCACGTCCACATGGGCAACGGATCAGTAAAATATCAGGTACATATGGCAACGCAACGCTTGCTGAAAACGATGCAATACACATGCCACACCTCTACGTGCGCTATAAGACGGTCCCATCGGAGACACCAGAACAATAGAAGAAGTAGGACGTATGCGCATAAACCCCTTCTTCTGTAGCATCAGCCACATAAAGTTTTGATTATTAGTCAGTAGCAAGGCAAGGCAAGGCAAGTTTATTTATATAGCACATTTCATACACAATGGCAGTTCAATGTGCTTTACAGAAGCAAAAACAAAAACAGTAAACAATAGAGAAATAAAATTACATAAAATAATTTTATTTTTAATCTAAAACAATTAATTAAAAGAATTAAAAGAAAATAATAAGAATTAAACAACAGTAGAACTAAAATAATAAAATGCCAAAAAGAAAAAAGGAGAAAAAGAAAAAGAAACCAGCGGAATAAAATAGAATAAAATTAAAGTAAATTTAAAACATGCAGAGAAAGTAAAGATTATAAAAAATGTAAAAATATTAATTATTTAACAGAAAGCATCTGAAAACAGCTTGGTCTTTAACCTAGATTTGAAGCTGCCAACAGCAGGAGCATTTTTAATGTCCGTAAAATAGTAGCGTAAAATAGTATCTATTGTCTAAGACACTTATTTATATTTCATATTAAAATGTCTGGCCAGGCGCTGAACGTTCTTCTGCCTTCACTTTAAGAGAAATTCAGGGTGAGCATGAGCCTAGGTTCTTCCCTGTCACTGTCACACGCACACACCTTCTCACTCCCTATCCTATGGATATAGTCCCTTTAAATCACGTGCTCGTTTTTTGAATGGAGATGCGGAAAGAGGAATGAACGGGGGTAGATGGAGAGAGAGAGGAATGAATGGGGGTAGATGGAAGCCGGTACGCCAACATTCTGATATCCTCCAGAATGCTTTAATGGCCCGGAATAAATTTAATACTACACGTTGATGGATTACTTTGTTCT
This sequence comes from Neoarius graeffei, assembly GCF_027579695.1. Lineage (NCBI taxonomy): Eukaryota > Metazoa > Chordata > Actinopteri > Siluriformes > Ariidae > Neoarius > Neoarius graeffei. The sequence continues at coordinate 99,016,750 of NC_083573.1, forward strand.
TCGACGCCCTTTTTGAGGAATGTATTGTCGGACTTAAACCAACATTTGAAGAGGTGAGATCGCTCCTTTTTTTTCCCTATTTTTGCTGGCAGGATTGTCATGTGGTTGTGACGTCATCATAAACAAATCCGTTCTACTCATCCAGACGACTTCGCAAAGGCACCATTGCCAGATTTTTCCACTCTGGAACCCGTTCTCAAAAGATTTCGTTTTGGGGCACCCAAAATGCCGGTGCCGTGTGGACGCCAGGCCGAAACGATAAACAATTTTATCAGATTCACCTGAATCCGTTGCCATGTGGACAGGGCCTTAGTCTATACTCCTATACAATGTCTTGTGTCAGTTTCCATGGACTTCTCACTCCACCCGACCGTTGAAACTTTTGAACTTGTGAAGTGACAATGCGCAGTGGCATTGGTTAAGGGGCGTCAATCAGCACTTGAATATATAAGTTCACTTAACTTAATTTTCCAATTTCTATGAACTTGTGGCGAAGGAAAGGTGTCTCAACTATTTTTTTTTAGTTACTTGAACAATTAGAAGGGAAATTTGTTCATTCAACTTAGAATCCTTTTTTCACTCAACAATTTTGAAAGTTACATTTTTTACAGTGCAAGGCCATAAAATAAAACAATGATTTTAAGTTCACGTCTATAATAAATTTAATTTAAGGACTAATGTCTCTTCTGAGGAAGATTGGAGTCTCAGTTGAAACTATCAAGCAGGTAAAGAAGCATCTACACTATTATGTCTGAAGATAAGAAAATATTGAACACATCTAAACTTATCAATCCATCACTCACTTCAAAAATTTTAAAACTTATTAAACCTATATCCTCCCATAATTTTTGTTCAATTGACACCAAATGTGCAAGAGCATCTTCAGACTGTACTACTACGCAGATTTTTGATTAATCAAAACTGAGCCTGGAGTTCATCAAAATGTTTGACTGTAAATGGAACATATACTAGCATGCAGGCTACTGATTAACCCGTAAGAGCCCAGACCGATTTCTCAATCAAGGACAATTATTGAGGAAATAAAATGAACTAAATAGACGACAAAGAAAACATTTCTGACCTTTTATTTTTTAAAATAGCACTTTCATGTCTCAAGATCTGAAATATTAAATTGCAAATTTGCAGAACACTGCAACACTATTACACTGTTAACCCCAAATTTCATTCTATGCAAACAGTTTGAGTAAATACCACTTTTAAAGATTAGTTTTAGTGCATTACTTAAACAGTAGGGCGGCACGGTGGTGTAGTGGTTAGCGCTGTCGCCTCACAGCAAGGAGGTCCGGGTTTGAGCCCCGTGGCCGGCGAGGGCCTTTCTGTGTGGAGTTTGCATGTTCTGTCCGTGTGGGTTTCCTCCGGGTGCTCCGGTTTCCCCCACAGTCCAAAGACATGCAGGTTAGGTTAACTGGTGACTCTAAATTGACTGTGAGTGTGAATGGTTGTCTATGTGTCAGCCCTGTGATGACCTGGCGACTTGTCCAGGGTGTACCCCGCCTTTCGCCCGTAGTCAGCTGGGATAGGCTCCAGCTTGCCTGTGACCCTGTAGAAGGATAAAGCGGCTAGAGATAATGAGATGAGACTTAAACAGTATGAGTATATGAAGAGTATATGAGACAGTCATTGGGTGTACTCATTTTTGTAATTTAAACAAACTTAAACTATCATGTTTTATCTCAGGTGGGGTTTACATTAGACCGTATCAGCGGATCATCAGATTAACGTTTTTAAAACGATTAGTGTGCACACAGCAACGCCAATACACGGATACGCTCGGCTCCGCAGGCATCCTGCGCTCCAAATCACTCCGCCCTGAACAGCGAGTGCCCTCTGGAGGGTGCGCACTCTGGCCCTGCGCAGCTCACAGAGCGCGCGAGTGAAGTGCATGAGCAGTGATTTGGGACTGAGCCGCTGTGTGTGTGCTCTCAGTGCATATCGGGCATGCGCGTCACTTACCACTTGCAAGTGGAAGGATGGCAAGCCTAAAGACAATCATAACTACACAATGGGCAGTATTTGCATCAGTATTTGCAGTATTTTCATACTTTTATACTCTTTAATGAAAGGTGATACAAGGCGGAAGTCCGCGCCGTTTTTCAGCAGTCGCGTCACATGACCAACGCCAGCGAATCAGGAAGGTGGATGTCACAGTGACGTTGTCCAATGACGACGCCAGCTAGAGCTCAGCACAGCGTATCCGCGTATTCTCAATGTTTACACAGCACCGGACCAGACACGATCTGGATTGAATACGTGGACCCTGGCGGATTCCCGTTTCCCGGCGTTTTAATGTAAACGGACAGTGCATCCACGAAGAAAATGAGACAGATACGGTCTAATGTAAACTTGGCCTCAGGCCACAGTGCTGCCCTGTTGTGATTGGCTCAAAACTCAAGACAAGTCTGTGCTTGTCCACTGACGGCTACAGAGGAAGTTGTGCCATTTTCTAATTTACACAGACGGGGTAAATGAATAAAAGTAAATGTTAATATTGTAATGACGCCAAAAAACAATGAGATAAAATCTCTTGCGATGGTGATCTCATCAAGATGGCAGCAGTTACACTTCGGTTAAACAGCAAAAAGAAACATACAATACTAGTAACAAAAGAATGCTAACTGCATAGATTAAAAAAGTGGCTATGAACAGACAACAGCACATATCACGTATCATATTACGGCAGGAACAAGCAGTAGTAACATCCATGACCTTACGCTTAAAGCTCGACAAAGGAAAAACTTGACAGCAAGCTAATTAGCATTTGTTACCGGCTACAGTCGGTACTTGGCACATTAAAAGTGGGTCAACGTTGTAACGACATAATGTTACTGTACAAGCAATGCTTATTTAACGGTAACAAACTTAAGCCCTATATGTTGAAATTCCTCTCTTATTCGTTCGTTAATTTATCACACAGTCTTACCTCAGTCAACTTCTTCCCTCCTTCTGTGAAAATTCAACGTCTCAGACGCGGACACAAGTGGGCGGGGGATGCGTTTGATTAAGTCTCCTGGTTGGCTGGTGATAGATTGGTGTCATTATAGCACGTCGGAGCGGTTCATGCCAGGCTCGAGTCTGATCCACCACTGATGAGTTGCCCAATAAGAATCCAGAATGTCATCAAAAGACGTATTTTTTTCTCAATAGATGCAGGTGATGTTAAAGCCTATTGGCAGTCACGAGGCAGACTACAAAACCGCAAAACCGCAGGGCATCAAGGCCACTGTGGCCTTACGGCAGATATTTTTTTTACAAGGGCACAAGGACAATTTGAGAGGGCACGAGCATACATGTCAACCTATACAGAATGTCCTTATTTTATACGGATTTAATTCAATAAACGTAGTATACGGGCGTACAAATAAAGTTATACGGATTCTTTAAAAAAACTTTAATATTTATTTAGAGCTATAATCAATTCCCACGATGATAAAAGAGCGCATAACATTTACAAACGTACTATACACCACAGACAGCCAGTAAAGAGTCTTATGAAATCGCATGTTATCTTGTGGTACCGAGACTTCGTTCCACTTCTGATCATGCGCACACCGCATTGCGAGAATCCTGCCAACCGGGAAGTAACATTTTGTTTGAAAAGCGTATTTCCACCTGAGCGACTTTCACTAGCGACTGAAAAGATTCTGAATGGGCACTCTGGCAAGATCAACACAGACACTTGCTGTGACATGCAGCCTAGTGAGTATTGGTGCAGAGTGCTAAAAAAGCTGTCATGGAGTACAATTCAGAACATTAGAGTGACACTTTGTGTTTTTGTCAAACATTGGAGCTTTGTCTTCATTCTGAAGGTTTATTGTTATTAATATTGAATAAAAAGTAACTGGGATATATCATTGTTAATTATCATTCAGATTTTAGGTAAATTATTTTAATTTGCATCTTATAAGGATTTTATAAGGGAAATATAGATTTTGGAGGTTGGTTATACAGGTTTGATTGACCAAAGGTTGACATGTATGCACGAGGGCCATGGCCCTCGTGAAATTCCTGCCCTGGTTATGAGGCTAAAATCTAATGTCTTTTGATAGCTCAATGATGAAACTATTAGTGTTGGGTAATTAATTATATCATTGATGATAGAATAAGAACGATGTGGGACAAACTGTTAAGCACACGGAAGTAAAAAAAATCCACTTTAAGACGTTTGTAATGAATGAATAAAATGATGTTTGATTGCAAAAATGAAATGTTATTCTTATTTAATGTTATATTCAGAGAGAGAGAGAGATTAGCCATGCTAACACGTTTACTAGCTCAGCTGGTTCTGGTCTTTCCTAATCAGTTTGGTTTAAATCCACTTCAGTGTCGTACATGATGATTGATTATCAGACTGTGTGAGAAAACGTCTGATCTATGCTACAATCATCGAAACTAATTTCCCAAGACATGGAGCCGTCTTTAATGTTTAAACCACTAAAGGTTCATTAAATACTTTGTTTGCTTGATCTTATCTGAACTGTCACTTCCTGTCTGTCAGTGAACTAAAACATAAATTAATTTTTCAGGATTAGTTTTGTAATGCAAATTCAATCAAATCCCATTAAATGCAGAAATGCCTGCCAATCTTGATCGTTTTGAATACAGTCACGTTTTTTTGTTATCAGGGTCAGTCATTGATATCAAACTGCTGATCTGGAGCAGGGCTTTGGTTATCTTTCAGTATTGATCCGAGAGACACGCAGGACTGAAATGTCAGTATCCGATCTTTGCTCCTCTGAGATCATTGTTTCAGATTGTTCTTGTTCAGCATTCATCTGATCTCACTCATCTCTCCGACTCCATTGCGTAGCATCACAGGTTGTCTCGCTCTGACTTACATGGTTGGCCTTAATGAAAAAAGGAAGATAAAAGACAGGCTGTGTTGTTATATGAAGAGTACAGTACAGTACAGTACAAGTGTTAGGAAGCTGGGGATCTGGAGCACAAGGGTCAGCCATGATACTGAGCCTCAAGAGCAGCAGACAGAGATACAAGGCTCAGAAAAAAAAGTGAAAGTGTGTGTCAGAATTATTAAAAGTTGGAGTGTCAGGCCAAAATATACTTTCCTCAAAAGTAAAAAGTAAAACTGATTAACTTAATGGCATGTTTTCATGCAAAAAGTAGCTTTATTGCTCTTTAGCTACATAGTTATTACTACACCTAGTGGTCAAATATGGAACTGCAGCAAGCACTAATTGATTAGGGCAGGACTCCAGCTGCCCCATGCTTAGGGGAGGACCAGAGGACAGGGTGATGAATGACAGGGTTGCCAAGGTTGTAGTTTTTAAGCTGAAATGGGATAGTTAAAAAATATGCCACAACTCTAAAGATCTTGATTTATAGCTAAAAAAAGAATTAAATCGAAGACCTTTCTGTGAAAAATGCAGTGTCAGTGCAAATAATTTGTCTATGATATACAAAAGCATTTCTATTGGGGTCCATAACTTTAAGACCATGAGTGAAATTGCTTCCATTCTTCAGCATTTTCTAACTTAATACGCTATTTACATTTACATTACAAATTAGGGTCTGAGCACCAGAAGTGCACGGCCTCCAGTGTCCACCAGAAGGAGCTGCACTGAGGTGCCCGGCCCTATCCTTGACTTGCAAGTGATGTCAAAGCAAAGTAGAAACCCGGATGTCGGCCATGTTGGTGGATATAAAAATGCGGGGTCAAGCGACATTCCATACAAAACACAGTCACGTGTGCGCAACTCTCTTTGTTTTTCCACTGCTTTAAGCGTTCTTTTAGCTCTGCCATATCCTTGTGCTGTATCTGGTTGTGGTCATAACAGTACTCGTGACCGTGGCACGTTCGATTTTTTAGAATTCCGTCCGTGATTTGGAAAGAGAGCGAGGAAACTCTGAGGCTTAGTACGGAGAGGAGATGAACACGGCTGAACAACATTGACAGGGCTGATCTAACAAAACCAAAACAGCTTGTGTTTGAAGTAATCATTTTATCTCAGGTCAGATTCAAAAGCTTTCTCGATAATATCATGGAACAATTTTATTTTGTGTTGCTAGAATTTTGCTATAAAATGAGTGTTCTCTTGTCGTGGTTCACTCAGTCGTTGTTATAATTTTAACACGTATTACCATGTCAATTCGAGTGCCAGCAAAATTATATGATAAAAACAATCTAGACTGGGCAACCACTCAGAACATGGGCTGTTTCATTCAAGGTCGGACTCGATTATTCGGCAGCTGAACCAGATAGAACATGATATCTGGGTACTCGATGGTTGGTAGAAGCGTCTTATCTTCAGAAAAGTCTGACTTTTTAAAATAATATGGGTCAAAACCACATATATCTATCTTCTCTTTGTATCAAATCTTCGCGTGACCGTTCAAATCGTGGTAATACTGAGAAAATTCAGCATTGTTTATAGACACGCTTTCAGTGGCTGCCGTCCGAGTTGCTTTGTTTATCCACCATCATGGCGGACGCTCATGACGTAGCACATTTTGATCACGTGGTTGCAAGTCATCTATTGTTTTCCTAAAGAGTCTTCTTATTATACTTTATTATTATTATTATTGGGCGGCACGGTGGTGTAGTGGTTAGCGCTGTCGCCTCACAGCAAGAAGGTCCGGGTTCGAGCCCCGTGGCTGGCGAGGGCCTTTCTGTGCGGAGTTTGCATGTTCTCCCCGTGTCCGCGTGGGTTTCCTCCGGGTGCTCTGGTTTCCCCCACAGTCCAAAGACATGCAGGTTAGGTTAACTGGTGACTCTAAATTGACCGTAGGTGAGAATGTGAGTGTGAATGGTTGTCTGTGTCTATGTGTCAGCCCTGTGATGACCTGGCGACTTGTCCAGGGTGTACCCCGCCTTTCGCCCGTAGCCAGCTGGGATAGGCTCCAGCTTGCCTGCGACCCTGTAGAAGGATAAAGCGGCTAGAGATAATGAGATGAGATTATTATTTTTTTTTTTTTTTCTTCAAGACTTGGCCATTTTTGAGGTGGTTCCCATGGGTGAAAACTCATAAAATTTGGTACAAACATCAGTCCTGGCCACCATTACTCAGGGATAGAGGCTTGGCCCAGGGTGTGTCCAGGGGACTCCATAGCACTCCGACATGGCATTCAGACTTTTGTCTGGTATATAGTTTCACCTATCCATGTCAAATTCAGTAGGTGTGTGAGGTACCGCAAGACAAACAAAATTGTAACGTACATTGTATTAGCCATAGTCAACAGGAAGTGAGTTATTTTTTGTTTTGTATGTTTTGACACGTATTCCATTTTGACGTTCTCCCCCTAGGCAGTTTGTTGGATTCATGTCAGATTTGGTATACCAGAGGTGCTCGGGGCCCTTCATCGCCACTTGCAGCTATATTTATATTTGTTACTAGCAATAACTTGAGTGGAAATGAGAGTTTTTTAAATTATTATTTTTTTTACAATTTCAATGGAAGCTTCTTAGTATTTGGTACGTCCCTCTTTTGCTTTAATGACATCACACACCAAGTTTGTGTAAACCCTAACAATTCTGATATTAGATCAAGTAATTCAGAGTATTATTTTGAACATGAGCTTCGACAGAAGGGAATAGACTCAATGAAAATCTTACTTTCATTTTAATATAAAAGAGTTAAAGGGGGGCGGCACGGTGGTGTAGTGGTTAGCGCTGTCGCCTCACAGCAAGAAGGTCCTGGGTTCGAGCCCCGGGGCCGGCGAGGGCCCTTCTGTGTGGAGTTTGCATGTTCTCCCCGTGTCCGCGTGGGTTTCCTCCGGGTGCTCCGGTTTCCCCCACAGTCCAAAGACATGCAGGTTAGGTTAACTGGTGACTCTAACTTGACCGTAGGTGTGAGTGTGCATGGTTGTCTGTGTCTATGTGTCAGCCCTGTGATGACCTGGCGACTTGTCCAGGGTGTACCCCGCCTTTCGCCCATAGTCAGCTGGGATAGGCTCCAGCTTGCCTGCGACCCTGTAGAAGGATAATGAGATGAGAGTTAAAGGGCATATTCTGGACCAATTTGGTGTTTTTTTAAAATGAAAGTACGTCCCTTTACACACTTATCCAGAAGGGTAATTTTGCACAAGGCCATCTGTCTACAGCAGAAAAAAATAAAATCACAAAACACGTCTGGAAAAATCTCAAGGGAGTCTGGAGCCAGATTCATGACGTCACCTGCGGAAGCGCCAGCAGGCTGCGTGAGCTTTGTACGGTTTCAGTGCACAGCCTGTGTAGACCAAGCGCTCCCATTTCTCTCTCATTGTCCAGTCTTTTGGAAAACGATGAGTACTAATCCCATCAAGATTGGTGTTGCTACACCCTCCTACGATACATCTGTTAATCATTTTAATAATTACGCGATAACGTTGAAGAAATTTGCAGAAAACCACCAGGTCGTTTTCTCATAAACAAACCAGCGCTGACGTAGGATTCAGAAGGAGGCGTCCCGCACGCGACGTCACGAAAATCAATGTTTGCCGGGAAATCCAAATGCCAAGTTTTTTCAGAGGCAGACCAATTTGCCTCAAATGGCTTGATTTCAACTGAATTTTTCTAGTATTGGGCAAGGGAAAAAAATTGCAGAGAATGCAGAATGTTACAGATATTTGACCAAAGTTTAATATAAAATAGGAGAATCACATTGATCTTGCTCCTGAATTTACCCGTGATATGCACTTTAACATCACAAATAGTGATCTAGTGCAGACTTTTGGATATTCAGGATATTGAACATTTCCATTTATTGTGTTTAGTCTTTCTCCACTGCATTTTATAAATAATGGATTACAGAGTGGATAATGCTCATACATCAGAAATGCATGTGCACCATCATGACCTTGCTTCCCATATTGCAAAGGAAAAGAAGAAAAATATGCCCCCCGCTTTCCAATTCCCAATTTTTTTAGGCCAATTTCAGGTCTTTTCTGATTTGAATGAATTTTCTGTAATCTGGCAGCCCGGATTAATTCCGTTAAATAGTTTTGCTTGAGGCTGTTACATTATTAATGTCATCCTCCCTGCATTGAAATCTGTATTCAGAAGCTGCGGACTGTGAGGTTAAATCAGTAAATCAGTTCTCTGCATTCATTAACATATAATAAACACAGCACTTCTTCATGGTTCATGCATTTGGAAAAACAATAGAAGATTAAAAAAAAAAAAACAACAACAAAAAAACTTTTTCTGCTTATCAAGACGCTGTTGTATAATGTTCGCACGGGTGCGCAGCAGGGAAACTGATTAAACACAGAAAATGTGCTTCGTCTGCTGTGGAAATGAAAATACAGCCCTTTGAATGAATGTCAGTGTGAATTCTTCTGACTCTGTAATCATGAGGCCATGCTGAAAGAGGGAATAAAACTAAACCTGACGATGAACTATACCGTGTTCGAGATCAGAAAAGAAATGATGTTGAGAGGTTGTTGTTTTGCATTGCATTCATTTGTCTTTCATTTTATAATGAAAATGGGGAAGCAATGAGGAAATACAGTGGGGCAAAAAAGTATTTAGCCAGTCACCAATTGTGCAAGTTCTCCCACTTAAAAAGATGAGAGAGGCCTGTAATTTTCATTATAGGTACACTTCAACTATGAGAGACAGAATGAGAAAAAAATCCAGAAAATCACATCGTCTGATTTTTAAAGAATTTATTTGCAAATTATGGTGGAAAATAAGTATTTGGTCAATAACAAAAGTTCATCTCAATACTTTGTTATATACCCTTTGTTGGCAATGACAGAGGTCAAACGTTTTTTGTAAGTCTTCACAAGGTTTTCACACACTGTTGCTGGTATTTTGGCCCGTTCCTCCATGCAGATCTCCTCTAGAGCAGTGATGTTTTGGGGCTGTTGCTGGGCAACACGGACTTTCAACTCCCTCCAAAGATTTTCTATGGGGTTGAGATCTGGAGACTGGCTAGGCCACTCCAGGACCTTGAAATGCTTCTTACGAAGCCACTCCTTCATTGCCCGGGCGGTGTGTTTGGGATCATTGTCATGCTTAAAGACCCAGCCACGTTTTATCTTCAATGCCCTTGCTGATGGAAGGAGGTTTTCACTCAAAATCTCACGATACATGGCCCCATTCATTCTTTCCTTTGCACGGATCAGTCGTCCTGGTCCCTTTGCAGAAAAACAGCCCCAAAGCATGATGTTTCCACCCCCATGCTTCACAGTAGGTATGGTGTTCTTTGGATGCAACTCAGCATTCTTTCTCCTCCAAACACGACAAGTTGAGTTTTTACCAAAAAGTTCTATTTTGGTTTCATCTGACCATATGACATTCTCCCAATCCTCTTCTGGATCATCCAAATGCTCTCTAGCAAACTTCAGACGGGCCTGGACATGTACTGGCTTAAGCAGGGGGACACGTCTGGCACTGCAGGATTTGAGTCCTTGGCGGCGTAGTGTGTTACTGATGGTAGCCTTTGTTACTTTGGTCCCAGCTCACTGCAGGTCATTCATTAGGTCCCCCCGTGTGGTTCTGGGATTTTTGCTCACTGTTCTTGTGATCATTTTGACCCCACGGGGTGAGCTCTTGCATGGAGCCTCAGATCAAGGGAGATTATCAGTGGTCTTGTATGTCTTCCATTTTCTAATAATTGCTCCCACAGTTGATTTCTTCACACCAAGCTGCTTACCTATTGCAGATTCAGTCTTCCCAGCCTGGTGCAGGTCTACAATTTTGTTTCTGGTGTCCTTTGACAGCTCTTTGGTCTTGGCCATAGTGGAGTTTGGAGTGTGACTGTTTGAGGTTGTGGACAGGTGTCTTTTATACTGATAACGAGTTCAAACAGGTGCCATTAATACAGGTAACGAGTGGAGGACAGAGGAGCCTCTTAAAGAAGTTGTTACAGGTCTGTGAGAGCCAGAAATCTTGCTTGTTTGTAGGTGACCAAATACTTATTTTACCGAGGAATTTACCAATTAATTCATTAAAAATCCTACAATGTGATTTCCTGGATTCTTTCCCCCCATTCTGTCTCTCATAGTTGAGGTATACCTATGATGAAAATTACAGGCCTCTCTCATCTTTTTAAGTAGGAGAACTTGCACAATCGGTGGCTGACTAAATACTTTTTTGCCCCACTGTAGCTTTTGATTTTTTTCAAATTTTAATAGGAAATTAATTCATTTCATCATGAAATTATTGTTTTTTTGTTTTTTAAAAAAAATTATTTTTAGTTGTTACCTTTGCCAACTTTATTGGAAGAGATCATGTTTTCTTTTGGATGAAATTTGGGGGGCGGCACGGTGGTGTAGTGGTTAGCGCTGTCGCCTCACAGCAAGAAGGTCCTGGGTTCGAGCCCCGGGGCCGGCGAGGGCCTTTCTGTGTGGAGTTTGCATGTTCTCCTCGTGTCCGCGTGGGTTTCCTCCGGGTGCTCCGGTTTCCCCCACAGTCCAAAGACATGCAGGTTAGGTTAACTGGTGACTCTAAATTGACCATAGGTGTGAATGTGAGTGTGAATGGTTGTCTGTGTCTATGTGTCAGCCCTGTGATGACCTGGCGACTTGTCCAGGGTGTACCCTGCCTTTCGCCCGTAGTCAGCTGGGATAGGCTCCAGCTTGCCTGTGACCCTGTAGAAGGATAAAGCGGCTAGAGATAATGAGATGAGATGAGATGAAATTTGGAGGAAAGGTGGGTTATGGGCCAAGGAACAATTGATTAGATTTTGATGTAAATCCTTATATATATATATATATATATATATATACATACACAGTACTGTGCAAAAGGCACATATAAAGAAATGCTGCAGACCAAAAAAATAATGAAATGAAATGTTTCAACATAAACACTATAAACAGTAATCAGTAAGCCATAATGAATGAAACAGTCGATATTTGGTGTGAGACGATCTTTTGCTTTAAAAAAAAAAATTTAATCTCAGGTCCAGTGAGTGCAGTTTTATGCGGAAATGAGCTGTAGGTTTTACTGAGCATCTTCCAGAACCAGCCACAGTTCTTCTGGACACTTTGACTGTCACACTCGCTTCTTCATTTTGCACCAAAACCCAGCAGCCTTCATTATGTTTTCTTTTTTAATCTGGAAAGTGCTCTCTTATGGAATATACTGCTCAGATACACACTTTTTTTTCTGTAACATTTAATTTTGTGCTGGAAAATGAATGAACATTTGGAACTCTAAAATGTTTTGACTCAATAATGTACAACTCATAAAATAGAAATCTATAACAAAGTTTGTATAAAAAACATAGGGTGCCTAAGACTTTTGCACAATGCTGTATGTGGATCCAGGATTTGCTTGTCTATTCCCAATATAACTCAAAATGTAGTGAATGGATTTGGGTGAAATTTGGTGGACAGCTTTAGTATTATCCTCAGTTCAAGTGATTTGATTTTGATGTTAATAATATGTGGCTTGGTGGAGGAATGCACTCTACTCTACTGAGTGTCCTTCTAGTTGTCTCTAGTGGCTACTTGTTTCCCCACACAAAGTCTTCCCATTGCTGTACACTTCAACATGAACAAAATAAATTATTTTACACACACTTGTCTCTGGTTAAGATGTGTACTCTAGAACTGTTCTGTTTTCATTAAATATTATTTATTTATTTATTTATTTTACAAATAATGGCATCAACATATGCAGAAAAAAATATGGGCAATTAAAACTTTCTTAAATTGCAGAAGCTGGGTTCTGATCCTTCAAGGCATGGACTAGTTGTGATTGTGAGGTGGGGTCTCCATAGATGAATCGGACTTGTTTGTCCAGCACATCCTACAGAAGCTTGATCTGACTGAGATCTGTGGAATTGGGAGGTCAAGTCAACACCTTGAACTCTGATGTTCCTCCAAACATTCCTGAACAATTTTTGCAGTGTGTCAGGGCACATTATCCTGCTGAAAGTGGCCACTGCCATTAAGAAATACAGTTGCTATGAAGGGGTGAACTTGGTCTGGAGGTGGTATGTGTAAAGTACCATAATAACATCCACACGAATGTCAGGACTCAAGGTTTCCCAGCAGAACATTGCCCCGAGAATCACACTGCACTGTAAAAAAAAGAATAGTTGAGAATACTTGAAATTTCAAGGCAACAGTCTGCATTAAGAATTTTATGTTTTGCCAATGATGTGCCCATGATAATCCAAACTATGATAACACTGTTATCTTTATTAAGAATTCTTAATTAAGTCAATTTTCAATTCCTCATTCTGCCAACATAGATTTCTCTTTTTGCTGAACAGTGGCATTCACAGTAGTACAAAAAGGCAATTGAGGTTATCAGACTTTTTTGGGGGGCTTTTTTCACCTTTATTTGGATAGGACAGTGTAGAGACAGGAAATGAGCGGGAGAGATCAGGAAATGACCTCGGGTCGGAATCGAACCCAGGTCCCCGGATTTATGGTATGGTGCCTTATCCACCTGAGCCACACCCACGATGCAGGTTTTAAAAACTTTATTTCAATATTGAAGTTTTGTAATTGTGTAGAAGGCATGTATAGTTTAATGATAAATTATGATAACTTCAGGGGCGTCGTGGCTCAGGTGGATAAGGCGCCATACCATAAATCTGGGGACCCGGGTTTGGTTCCAACCTAACATCACTTCCCGATCTGTCTCCCGCTCATTTCCTGTCTCTATGCTGTCCTATCCAAATAGAGGTGAAAAAAGCCCCAAAAAAATCTAAAAAAAAAAATTGCGATAACCTCAATTGCCTTTTTGCACTACTGTGAATGCCACTGTTCAGCAAAAAGAGAAATCTATGTTGGCAGAATGAGGAATTGAAAATTGACTTAATTAAGAATTCTTAATAAAGATAACAGTTTTATCATAGTTTGGATTATCATGGGCACATCGTTGGCAAAACATAAAATTCTTAATGCAGACTGTTGCCTTGAAATTTCAAGTATTCTCAACTATTTTTTTTTACAGTGTGCCTCCACTGGTTTACCTTCTTCCCATCATGCATCCTGGTGCCATCTCTTTCCAAGGTAAGCGATGCACACACACCCGGCTGTCCACATGATGGACAAGAAAACACCTGCTTCCAACATATCAACTTTGAGAACTGGTTATTCACTTGCTGCCTAATATCCCACAGGTTCCATGAAACAAGATAATCAATGTTGTTGTAAAGGCTTTTACCCTTTTCCATAATGTGTATGTGTGTGTGTTGCTCAAAATGATCGTGTCTGCTTTCAAATTTAAAGTCCGGGTTAAAACCAAACAGTGCAAGTCCATCCATCATCTGTAGCCGCTTATCCTGTTCTACAGGGTCGCAGGCAAACTGGAGCCTATCCCAGCTGACTACGGGCGAGAGGCGGGGTACACCCTGGACAAGGTGCCAGATCATCACAGGGCTGACACATAGACACAGACAACCATTCACACTCACACTCACACCTACGGTCAATTTAGAGTCACCAGTTAACCTAACCTGCATGTCTTTGGACTGTGGGGGAAACCGGAGCACCCGGAGGAAACCCACGCGGACACGGGGAGAACATGCAAACTCCACACAGAAAGGCCCCCATCGGCTGCTGGGCTTGAACCCAGGACCTTCTTGCTGTGAGGCGACAGTGCTAGCCACTACACCACCATGTCGCCCCAACAGTGCAAGTCCTGTTAATTTAATGGAAACTGATTTGGTATTGGTTCCATGTACAGGGTTGCCAGGTTTAGCCTGTAAATTTCTACTTATTGTAGAAAAAAAACCCCAAACATGGCTACCTTTTCTTACACCTGTACATTTTGTACTGGTGTCATACTTTCTATTTGTGGAGTTATAGCTGAGAAGGGGATTTTGCTGAATCATGGCAACCCTCATATAAGCTTAAAAGTCAAAACCTCAATCTTGCATGATTTTTTTTTTCATCCTGTGGGATCTCGATGCACATATATTTTCGGGCAAGATTTCTAAGAACAATAACGACAAAACCCCTGAGCATGTTGCCTACTGTTGCGATCCGTAGCTGTATTCATGGCACAGTGGTGGCTCAATGGTTAAGGCTGTGGGTTACTGATCTGAAGGTCATGAGGACAAGCTGCCACTGTTGGGCCCTTGAGCAAGGCTCTTAACCCTCTCTGCTCCAAGAACACTGTGTCATGTACCCCCTTGTTGTACGTCGCTCTGGATAAGAGCGTCTGCTACCCAGATAGCACACCTATGTCAGCCCAATGTTGGCCCACCATCGGCTGCGACAGTGGCCCATCAGAGGTATGACCAGTGGGCCTTCGTCAGGCTGACGTCGGCAAGACAATAAAGGAAAAAAGAGATGCAGATATTTATTTATTCCATCCATCCATTCATTATCTGTAGCCGCTTATCCTGTTCTACAGGGTCACAGGCAAGCTGGAGCCTATGCCAGCTGACTATGGGCGAGAGGCGGGGTACACCCTGGACAAGTCGCCAGGTTATCGCAGGACTGAATATTTTTTAATTATTTATTTATTTATTTATTACAAAAGAAGAAAATAGTTTTAATCTACCTGTACTGAAGTTTTGTAAAGAAATCGGTGCCTAGGACGCTGCTGTGTGTAAACGGTAAACCATGCGGCGCTAAACAGCCAGAAATGACTATGGCTATTATAATTACGAGATCTCATTACTCTCGCATGTCCTGCTGCCCATGAGCCACTGGTGGTCCGATAACGGACCACCATATGTGTTTGCCACTCACTGTTGCTAGCGGGCCGCCGGATATGTGCTATCTGCCTTTAACGTAACATATTTGTTTAGGACACATTATCTATTTGTCTGATCTGAACAAGCCTCTGCTTTTTTTGTGCTTAATTTAACAGTTAACATGCTAACAAATACTGTTAGTCTCTCTGAGATCTAATCCAGCTGAAGAAGAAGGATATTGATTAGCTACAGATGTGTTCATTGAGCTGGAAACAGACAGACAGCGTATCGAACACACTTTATTTCAGAGCGTCGACAAATAAAATAAAAATTACACTCTTAAATTCTTGTTTCCCACAATACAGTCAATAAAACATAACACGTTGCCTTGGGCTTAAGTCGTGTTGAAGATCTTTGTGTTCATGATGCAGCACTTTTTGCTCTCTTGCTACAATAACCATTGCAAAAACACAATTATTAGCTCAAAATCATCGATTTTTAACACTTCCTTTAAACTTAGATCACTGCAGTGTTATTGATACCCGAACAACAGATTCAAGGTTCTGCTTCAGTCACATCATAAAACCAATATAACTTTTTTTTTTTTGCTGGGGCTCAAATGGAGGTGCAGAGCAAATAAAATATTAAACAGAAATTGTGTTCGAGAAGGAAAACCAAAGCGAGCAGCAATAAAATTATCCTGCTGTTCTTCTCTTTGTGTCTGAATCTGGACTTTGTGAGAATATCACAGGAGCTCAGGATGTCCTGAAATGAATTATTCTATAAATCTTCACATATTTTTATTATCTTTATTAAGAAAAAAAAAAGAGTCAAAATGGCAAGAAACCTGAACTAGGAAACTTTAAAATAAGGCTTAGAAAGACACAAATATAATCGGTGAGACTTTGAGATGATACACAGACAGATTAAACACAGTACAGGTGAACACAGTCAGGTAACAAGCCAATGAGAGGACGGGGCGGAGATCAGACTAGAATGGAAGCTAATGGGGTTTGTTGTCATGGGAACTGTGGTAGGATGAATTCAAAATTTTTTAATTAGTTTTTTTTTTGGTAATCGTTTAAATTTTTAGATGTTTTGTTTTCTCATCTCATTATCTCTAGCCGCTTTATCCTTCTACAGGGTCGCAGGCAAGCTGGAGCCTATCCCAGCTGACTACGGGCGAAAGGCAGGGTACACCCTGGACAAGTCGCCAGGTCATCGCAGGGCTGACACATAGACACAGACAACCATTCACACCTACAGTCAATTTAGAGTCACCAGTTAACCTAACCTGCATGTCTTTGGACTGTGGGGGAAACCGGAGCACCCGGAGGAAACCCACGCGGACACGGGGAGAACATGCAAACTCCGCACAGAAAGGCCCTCGCCGGCCACGGGGCTCGAACCCGGACCTTCTTGCTGTGAGGTGACAGCGCTAACCACTACACCACCGTGCCGCCCCTGTTCAAACATCCGAATGGAAAAAAATTGTGATCTCACAGTGAAGTGTGACTTTCTTTCACTGTGGTATGGGTGTTGGTTTGAGCCAGATGAGTATTTTTGGTTTAAGTATTTCAGAAACTGCTGATCTCCTGGGGTTTTCACACACAACAGTCTCCAGAGTTTACACAGACAGAATGGTGTGAAAAACAAAAAACATCGAGTGAGTGAGTGAGTGAGTGACAGTTCTGTGGATGGAAATAAACGCCTTGTTGATAAGAGAGATCAGAAAATGGACAGATTAGTTTGAGCGTTTTTGCCAGGAAGGATATAGTAACTCATATAATCACTCTATACAACCATGGTGAGCAGAAACACATCTCAGCATGCAACAGCAGAACAGAAGAACACACTGGGTTCCACTCCTGCAGCCAACAACAGGGATCTTAGAATCAACAAGAAGTTCCTATTAAAGTGGCCGGTGAGTGTATCTCATCTCATTATCTGTAGCCGCTTTATCCTGTTCTACAGGGTCGCAGGCAAGCTGGAGCCTATCCCAGCTGACTACGGGTGAAAGGCGGGGTACACCCTGGACAAGTCGCCAGGTCATCGCAGGGCTGACACATAGACACAGACAACCATTCACACCTACGGTCAATTTAGAGTCACCAGTTAACCTAACCTGCATGTCTTTGGACTGTGGGGGAAACCGGAGCACCCGGAGGAAACCCACGCGGACACGGGGAGAACATGCAAACTCCGCACAGAAAGGCCCTCGCCGGCCACGGGGCTCGAACCCGGCCCTTCTTGCTGTGAGGCGACAGCGCTAACCACTACACCACCGTGCCGCCCACACGTTTTTCACATTTAGCAAACTTCATTTTACTTTCACATGCGACTTTTTTATTTTCACATGATTCATTTATTCTAATGTTAATTTTCCACATGTAGGATGTGGAACATTAATTTATCAGATGTGATTTATGAAGCTACTTTCCTTTTTCTCTTCAGTCTTCTGGCTGATCCTACCCAGGTTCAGCACACGTAAATATTCATCCCCACATATATTTCAGACTCCCTGCGGTGTGTATTTCAGAAAATGTGCAGGCAGGAAACAGAAACGAGTTTGTTCAGACTGTGTGAAGGTGAAACATTTCACTCCTTCTGGTTATGATGTGTGTGTGTGTGTGTGTGTGTGGTTGCATTCAGCTGTAGCTCAGTCTCTGATCAGAATGTGAATAAGTGTAGCATAATGTAGATGCAATAATGTAGGACCTAATGATTACAGAAGCAGCTTTGGGACTAAAATATTGCTGGTTTGATTCCCTAGACCAGCAGGAATGGCTGAAGCGCCCTTGAGCAAGGCAGCTAATCCCCAACTGCTCTCCAGGCTGCTCTGGGTATGTTGTAGGTCATTCTGGATAAGAGCGTCTGCTAAATGCCTGTAATGTAACGTAATATTATGTCTCTATATATTAAGTTTCCCTTAACTAACATGTTTTACTGCATTATTTAACATTATCATTAACAAGTAACAAAACACATGTATGAACTGTAATATTTGTATATTAGAGACACACTACACTGACTGTTTATTAAATCCATGACTAAAAATAAGTCTGTATAAAGTAGATTAAGTCAAATTATTCCTAAATGTTGATAACTTCCTGAATTCTGGTTCATGTATATTAAAACTTGTTAATAGTTCATATACGTACTTCCATATGATTTTTTATAAAAATCTCCGTTCTCCTGCTGACCTGTCAGCTTTACACTAGCAATGATTTGATTTTTTTATCAGTCACGCACGGGTGGAAATAGCTGGGGCATTTCAGCGCGTCATATCAAACACTTGGGATGAAGGAGAGAGAGTTAGGAAAAGAGTTTCGGTAAAAGAGGAAAAATATGGACTCGTCTTTCAGCTGTGCTCGACTTTTTGTTATGTTTCTCCTGCATTCACACACTAGGATTATAAGTGGATATGAATCCAGAATGAACAGATACAGATAGTGACATCTTACACACACACACACACACACACTCTCTCTCTCTCACTTTCTCTCTCACTCTCACTCGCACTCTTTCTCTCTCTCTCTCTCTCCCTCGCTCTCTCTTGCTCTCTCTCTCTCTCGGTCTCTCTCTCACTCTCTTGCTCTCTCACTCTCTCTCTCTCTCACTCGCGCTCTCTCTCTCTCACTCTCTCTCTCTCGCTCTCTCTCCCTCACTCTCTCTTGCTCTCTCTCTCACTCTCTCTCTCGCTTTCTCTCTCTCTCGCTCTGTCTCTCTCTCACTCTCTCTCTCTCTCTTGCTCTCTCACTCTCTCTTGCTTTCTCTCTCGCTCTGTCTCTCTCTCTCACTCACTCTCTTGCTCTCACTCTCTCTCACTAATGCTCTCTCTCACTCTCTCGCTCTCTCCCTCACTCTCTCTTGCTCTCTCTCACTCTCTCTCTCTCTTGCTTTCTCTCTCACGCTGTCTCTCTCTCTCACTCTCACTCGCACTCTCTCTCTCTCCCTCGCTCTCTCTTGCTCTCTCTCTCTCTCGCTCTGTCTCTCTCTCTCACTCTCTTGCTCTCTCTCTCTCACTCTCTCTCTCTCGCTCTCTCTCCCTCACTCTCTCTTGCTCTCTCTCTCACTCTCTCTCTCACTCTCTCTCTCTCACTCTCTCTCGCTCTGTCTCTCTCTCACTCTCTCGCTCTCTCTCTCCCTCGCACTCTCTCTCTCTTGCTCTCTCTCACTCTCTTGCTCTCTCTCTCACTCGCTCTCTCTCTCTCTCGCTCTGTCTCTCTCTCACTCTCTCTTGCTCTCTCTCTCTCACTCTCGCTCTCTCTCTCTTGCTCTCTCTCTCACTCGTGCTCTCTCTCTCTCTCACTCTCTCTCTCGCTCTCTCTCTTGCTCTCTCTCTCCCTCTCTCTCCCTCGCACTCTCTCTCTTGCTCTCTCTCTCTCACTCTCTCTCTTGCTTTCTCTCTCTCTGTCTCTCTCTCTTGCTCTGTCTCTCTCACTCTCTCTTGTTCTGTCTCTCTCTTTCTCACTCACTCACTCTCTCTCTCTAGCTGGTAGTTCATTGCAGTTTTGCACAAAACTGAAATGTATTTTTAAAGGTACTGACTGCAAAGTAATCTGGAAATTTTTTTATTGTGCATGGCATTTTCCAATGTCCCACAAGAACAATATCATGCAGAAGAGATGTGATTATTCTGATGCCCTGAGGGTCGCTTTTCTCCATTTTGGGACCATTTTCCTCCCTCTTGTGGTAAACAATACAGCCCTATGGAAACAGGAAACAGCCGAATGCGAGGAGCTAATTAGCATAACTATGGAACTGGGTCACATCAAGATGGTGACACGTGGAAAACATCGACCTCAGAGAGTTTTGAGTCGCAGGGATAGAATTTGTAGTTGATATTCACGAATAGATCCGTGAAACAAAAGATGAATATAAATATTTTTGTTACTGCTTTTGGTTTCCCGTTTCTTTCTCTGTAAGATCAAAACATTAGGTGTGTAACTCCATACTCGCTACCATGGAGTCGAGCCCATGCATGCTAAGGCTAAGATAGCTAAGTGCTAGCTAGAATGATTTAGTTATCTGTCCAGAAAAATGACACGTCATTTCTCTAACCTTGCTCTATCTTGGTGTTACACTCACTAGACAGGCTTTCCTTTTCTTTTCCGCTGGAGGGAGAGCCGAGTCCGCCATGTTCGCTCACGCTGACTTGTTTTGGTTAATAGTAGGTCAAGCACGCCCCACAGTGGTCACGTGATATTGTTACTCACTTGCTTGGGCAATCTCCAGAATCATAAAATGCGGGATGCTTTTTATCTTGGCAGAACATTTACATACAGGATACATGATGTGTGTGTGTGTGCGTGTGTGTGTGTGCAGCAGTGAAACATCTTGAAACTCCAACAGCAATAGAAATAGAACATTTTAATAATAATAATAATAATAATAATAATAATAATTTAAATTTATATAGAGCCTTTCTCAAAACCCAAGGTCGCTTTACAGTTATAGGGAACAAATAAATACATTTTTTTAAAAAGTCCATCAAATTGAGGCCAGGATGTCATTCCAATGGTGTAGCAGCCACACAGTCCCACCAAAAGGTGCATGAAAACAAGTCCCACACTGCCAGCACAGCTGCCGCGCCACCACAGGCAACATCGCTCGGAACATGACACCAAGCACTAAAGCACAGAGCACTGAACAACCACAATGTTAAAATGAGCAACAAGCTCACTGCAGTCCATAGCTAGGAGCACAGGCATCACCCAAGGTGAACCAAGGCCTGGAGGGAACCGATGCCCAAAACTGGGTCCGGAGCTACACCACAATCAAATTTTGCCCAGAATTCAACTTTGTAGCCAGAACCTTTAAAAAAGCCAACAAAACACAATAGAAAATGGTCTGTGTTTATATTGAATGATGTTATGTGATTAAAGCTTCAATTAAACAACATATCTCCAAGACGTGATAATTGTGCAGTGGTTTTCATTGTTTTTTTTCCTCTTCATGTCATGCCATGTGACTTAAATGTAAAAAATATTTTCACATTTCAATTTCGTGAATTCTTGCTTTGTAGAATTATCAGAAAAATCAAATACAAATTCACCTGTTTCCATTACTCATTTTTTAGTTTGCAATTTCAAATCACACATTAACCCTCTGGGGTCGAGAGCTTTGCCGGCGAAGCTCGACAGGTTTAGAATGAGTAGGTCATGTATTGAGATAAATATCTTTGTGAGTTTTTTATCATACAAGCATGATAAACATATTGACAGAAACTTTATACATTATAATTTCCTATGTGCCCACTGCCACATAATTTTATAGTTTTTAAATTACCTAAATTAGATGAAACGTAAAACTTGTCCCCTTCCTCAGTCACACCGGAGTCGGAGCGCTGAGCACACACTTATACATTCATAAAAGACTGTTCACATGGTAACGGCATGATAATCACTTTCACTCTTTCGGTTTTGATTGGTTTCTCTTTCACGGTTGAAATGCCCACCGTAAATAGGATAAAATCTGTCAGACATAGTTCAGGCTATTTGGAGGTAAAACTTGTTGCGAGATGGCACGCAGATTTTATGCACTTTGGATGATTCAGGACAGTGATTCAATTTCAGGACAGCGAATTAATTCATGATTCAATTCATGATTCAGGACAGCGATTCAATTTCAGGACAGAGAATCAATTCATGACTCAGGACAGCAATTCAATTCAGTCTTGAGAACTGCGACACTGATGATGAGCGGTGCCTGTTTTTATTGTATTTTATTTTATTTTTTAATTTAAATTTTTTTTTTTTTACTTCGACTCGATCTAGCCAAAGCTCAGCTCAAGTAAGTGTAAATATTTCTTCTATTTCTGATAAGCAGATTGGTTGATATGCGTGCATTGCAATGCATACACAGGAAAAATGACTGAGCAGTTTTTCCAGAATTAAAAGTATTTTCCTAAAAAATTGTTAATTTTGCTCTATTTTGAGTTTAGAGAGTAAAATTACAGAGTAACTGTTTAACAGAGTTACAGAGTTGGTTGTGGCTCTGAACTGAATAAAATAGTACAAGAGTTAATTTCAAGACTCACTGAATAGAGTCAAATACCAAAATAAAGTCAAATACCAGATAAATGAAGTTGTTGTAAAAAGCAGTTTTTGGAATATGTGAAAAAAAAACATGACCTTACCCATTGGGATTTGACCTGATGGGATTAAGAGTTAATCTGATGGGATTAAGAATTGGCAGTGGGAGGGATTTTCACTCTTCTCATTGAATGGAGTGGAATTTTTACTCTTAAGAAGAAGAAACCTTTATTTGTCACATGCACACTTCAAGCACAGTGAAATTCATCCTCTGCATTTAACCCATCTGAAGCAGTGAACACACGCACTCAGAACAGTGGGCAGCCACACCAGAGCACCCGGGGAGCAGTCAGGGGTCAGGTACCTTGCTCAAGGGCACCTCAGCCCAAGGCCACCCCACGTCAACCTAACTGCATGTCTTTGGATTGTGGGGGAAACCAGAGCACCCAGAGGAAACCCATACAGACATGGGGAGAACATGTAAACTCCACACAGAAAGGCCCTCGCCAGCCGCTGAGTTTGAACCCGGAACCTTCTTGCTGTGAGGTAACCATGCTAACCACTACACCACCGTGCCACCCGTTAATACCCCTCCCACTGCCAACTCTTTATCCCAAAACAATAGGACATACATTTTTTGATGGCCAGTTAATTGTCCAAATCAATGGAGCAGATTTAAGTTTTTATGCTTGATCCATTCCTAAGACTGAACAGAATCACCTCAAGTGACCAAAACAGTTCATCACAATGTTTTTTGGTCATGTTTTCCAAATGTTCCAACACCTTTCTAAAACTGATTTTTACAACATCTTAAATTATCTGTTAGTTTTTTAAAAAGTACAATCATATACAGACTACAGACATATTATTGTAGCGCAACTTGTGCTGAATACAAAAAAGTCATATGACTTTGAAAATACTGCTTAGATTTGTTGAAATTGACAACAAAATCAGAGCATACCAAAATCATTAGAGTGCCAGAAAATACCCTCAGACCCCAGAGGGTTAAGCAGGTTAACAGCATACCCCTCGTTTTCAATATAAAAAAGTGGTCAAATGAACCTCAAGAGAATAATGTAAACAAATAAAAGGTTGTTCTGTTACCTGACTATTACTGAGGGGTATTAGATCACATCTCTTAAATGTTCAAAAAAAAAGATTTTAATTTTAATATTATCAACTATAGTAACATCTATGGTGTTTCGGGTCAATTTTGACCCATATATATTTACTTCAAGAAAAGGGCAAAAGACAAGTATTTTTTTTTTCTGTTGACTATCAGTGGCCTCATTGCTGGATCTGTACACTCCAGCAAGGAAAAGAACACCAATGGAGGCATCCAGGCATGCCCAGATTTTTATGCCATATTTGCCTGGCTTACTGGGCATGTATTACCGGAATGGGCATTTTCCACGGAAAGGGAGAAAACGTTCATCTACTGTCACCTCTGGCCCTGGGTTGAACATCAGTGGAAGGAGTTGCACCCATCTCCAGAGATGCCAACCACTACGAAATTTTCGTATTTTTATACGATTTTCTGCCACTTTTGCACCACTATGACCAGTTAATTCGAAACTATGAATTTCGCAGTGATCGGAAAAAAAATCAGTTCGTTCCGCATTTTTGTTTGGTATGTTGAACTCCGCCATGATCGAAGAAAATTCAGTCCGTTCCACATTTTCGGAAGGATGAAATCTGCGGGAATCATTCAAAGCTTTCATGATACGTCGTCGCTGATTGGTTGATATTCGCTTCCGGGTTTGAACTCGACCAATCAAAATCCATGATAGTACCATCGTTCGTTCGCAGGTTGTTGGTCTTATCTTTTCTGCCGTCCGACAATGGAGAAGCCGAGCAAGAATAACCAGAAATTTAATGATAAATATACAGCAACATGGCCGTGTATTGTTCCTTCGTGAAAGGGGGTGTATTTCACACATTGCACAGTTTGCAACTGCGATATTTCTGTCCGGCACAGCCGGACAGAAAATACATGTAAATACATTCCTGTGTTACATACATGGTAAATACATTCCTGTGTTATACATCATGAGATAAATTAAATACATGATCCTGCTTGTACTCATCAGACTTAGCCTGGGCCCGTCCATCCTAAGTGTGATGCAACATGAGGGCCTGTTGCGACCCTGTAGAACAGGATAAAGCGGCTAGAGATAATGAGATGAAAGATGAGATATTTCAGCAGGAGCAGCTTCAGCACCGGTGACCTCCTCATCAGACTGATCAGATGTGTCTGTGTCTTCCGGTTGATACGCCACATCATCTTCTTCCTCAGAGACCTGCTCATCTCCATCGCTATACTGCTCTGTGTCCTCTGCCTCATTATCAGCAAAGATATGATCCAGAGCTTGGCTTACATTCAGTCCCCTTCTCATTGTTGCATGCTGTAAATTGGAGATGTGTACTCTGCAAGTCACCAACTCTAAACTCAATTGGCCTTACATGCCTGGACATGTCTGTCTTTGTTTGTTCTGTCAAACAGGCAAAGAGAAAAGCCCCTGACTGAAGCTCAAGTGGTTGGAGGAAGAGCTGGCTGTAGGCTGATTGTCTCATCTCATCTCATCTCATCTCATCTCATCTCATCTCATCTCATCTCATCTCATCTCATCTCATCTCATCTCATTATCTCTAGCTGCTTTATCCTTCTACAGGGTCGCAGGCAAGCTGGAGCCTATCCCAGCTGACTACGGGCGAAAGGCGGGGTACACCCTGGACAAGTCGCCAGGTCATCACAGGGCTGACACATAGACACAGACAACCATTCACACTCACATTCACACCTACGGTCAATTTAGAGTCACCAGTTAACCTAACCTGCATGTCTTTGGACTGTGGGGGAAACCGGAGCACCCGGAGGAAACCCACGCGGACACGGGGAGAACATGCAAACTCCACACAGAAAGGCCCTCGCCGGCCATAGGGCTCGAACCCGGACCTTCTTGCTGTGAGGTGACAGCGCTAACCACTACACCACCGTGCCGCCCTAGGCTGATTGTGTGTTTATGATTTCAGTTTTGGCATTTATTATTGTTTTATAATCTTATATTTTAACTGGGTCGAAATTGACCCTAACAACACAAAGGTCATAATTTTCACCAGAGCATTTTATAATTTAGTAAAATTATTTTTTTGGATTTTATTTTGTTTAAATAGAAGTTCCTGACAAAGTCAAAAAGTCTTGATGCAATAAACAAATTTATGTAGTACTTTTATACATGCTAAACCTAAAAACGAGTCGGTGCTGACCCTAACACTTTACCTTGCTCTGGTGTTAGCTTTCTGTTACTATCTCTTATGTTAACGGGTCGGTTTTGACCCGTGTCTTAAATCAGCCATAAAATACCCTAAAAACAATTGTTTATCATCCAATTTGTTTCTTACCTCTTGGTTACCTTGTTAGGCTCCCTTATCCATGAAAAGATTCGTTTTAATATTTTTGTTGTGGCCCCCTGGGCCTTTCTTTTAATAAAGATGAATGAAGATGAATTTTCTGTTGTTAACAGATTCTCGTTTTAAAGCTAGGCATTGATAGACATGTTATTTTTGATACGTAAAACATGAGTTTAGGAAATATATACCTTCTCACTGCGTTACTTTTGTGTTTTGGAAACAAAAAAAATGTTGAGGACTTTTTGGCCTCTTTGCCTTTTCATAATGCAGGGAGAATTCTTGTGTTTAATTTCCACTTTACAGGATCTCTCTCTCTCTCTCTCTCTCTCTCTCTCTCAGAGCACTTTCCTCCTGAACCCCTTGAGTGATGCCCTTCTTGACCCTTTGCTCTGATCCCAACTTCCTAACAAGCTGTGATATATGAAGAAAAATAATTTCACTCTACTGTAATGTGTATGTGACAAATAAATTCCTACTTCATTCTTCTAAATAATTAGCTTTTCCACCAGGGCTTTAGGGTGCTGAGATTCTGGTTGGTTCTTTTAGATCTCAGATATTTCCTGCAGTAATTTATGCAAATGGCCTGAATTCTGCAGCTTTATCAGAGAGAAGGAAATTTTCATTACAGTTCTGCAGGACAGGATGAGTTGAAGGCAATCATTTTACTGTCATGTCTCATGTGGTTCTGATGACTAATGCCCCTGAAATTTAAGATGGATTTTGGTCAAACTCATATTTCACTTACTGTGTAAAATACAGTGCATGGACTATATGGCACTGCTTGAAGCTATCTGAAATAAGCACCAGGGATAATCTTTTTATTGAGCATGACTCTGGGATTGGAGCTAAACCTCACCTGGAAAAAAAAAAACATGAGAAACTTATTCATTGAAATATTAAACTGCCTGATATCTGCTGCTCATCTGAGTGTTTAACTTCGGGCCTTATTCAGAGTCTGTGTTAATATTTTAATGCAGGGAAAGTTGCTCATATTCAGGGTTGGGTTGCTCACATGCTTAAGTTGTGCTATTTATGAATGATTGGTCTTTCTCTTGAGAAAAATGATGTATATTTAGTGCATCTGTCTTGATAAATCTACAATGTTTTTGAGTTTTAACCTAAAAATACAAAATTAGCAAAAGTATGAAACTTTGAAATTGCTGATCTGTAAATTAGTAATTTGGAAAAGCAGTGAGACAGGGTTAAAAAACAACAACAGTTCAAATATCTCATCATCTCTAGCCGCTTTATCCTTCTACAGGGTCGCAGGCAAGCTGGAGCCTATCCCAGCTGACTATGGGCGAAAGGCAGGGTACACCCTGGACAAGTCGCCAGGTCATCACAGGGCTGACACATAGACAACCATTCACACCTACGGTCAATTTAGAGTCACCAGTTAACCTAACCTGCATGTCTTTGGACTGTGGAGGAAACCCACGCAGACAACATGCAAACTCCGCACAGAAAGGCCCTCGCCGGCCCCGGGGCTCGAACCCAGGACCTTCATTGCTGTGAGGCGACAGCGCTAACCACTACACCACCGTGCCGCCCCAGTTCAAATATAATATGAGTAAATGAATGAAAGACTGGAGAAAGGCGTGTGCAATAAGTTAATGAGGTAAATGTGAATGAAAATAAAATCACTGTTTCTGTTTAAATGCTATTAGAGGTGTAAGCATGCTGTGAAAAAATATTTTCTATCCATATTCACTAGATATGAGCAATCGCGCGCTCTGATTGGCTACTCTACTACTAGGATATCAGTGAGTAGAGAAAAATAAAATGGCAGAGCTTGTTGCTGAACCAACCGAGGATGAAATAAAAACTCTACTTGAAGACAAAACTCCAAAAATACAAAAAAAAGCTAAATAATATGGAATGAAAGCATTTGCTGGTGGGCGACACGGTGGTGTAGTGGTTAGCACTGTTGCCTCACAACAAGAAGGTTCTGGGTTTGAGCCCAGTGGCTGACGAGAGCCTTTTTGTGTGGAGTTTACATGTTGTCTGTTGCCCCTTTTCCACCAGGGCTGGGTCGGGGCCAGTGCTTAGTTTGGAACCGGGTTTTCTGTTTCCACTGACAAAGAACTGGCTCTGGGGCCAGAAAAACCGGTTCCAGGCTAGTACCAACTCTCTGCTGGGCCAGAGGAAAGAACTGCTTATGTCAGCGGGGGGGGCAGAGTTGTTAAGACCAACAACAATAACAAGATCGCGAAAGATCACCATTTTTAAGTGACGATAAGCAGCAGCTGTACAAACGTGAAGTCATCCATTATTATTATTATTGTTGTTGTTGCTGCTGCTGCTTCTTCCGTGTTGTTTTTGCTTCGATATTCGCGCCAAGGTTTAAGCAAACGTAGCGACGTAACTGACGTATACAGCGATGTAATGATGTGGCACCTCGAGCTATGGAAAAGCAAACTGGTTCTCAGCTGGCTCGCAAGTTGAACGAGTTGTGAACCAGCACCAGCACTGACCCCGAACCAGCCCTGGAACTGATTTGGTGGAAAAGGGGTATGTGTAGGTTTCCTCCGGGTGCTCTGCTTTCCCCCAAAGACATGCAGGTTAGGCTAATTGATGGCTCTAAATTAACTGTAGGTGTGAATGGTAATGTGTCAGCCTGGTGACTTAAGGCCTCTGCATGCTCTTGCAACAAGGCTTTCGCAGATAGCTTTTCGCAGACAGTTGTAATTTATCGTTGAGCGGGGAGTAATAGGCGTGCGCGATGTTATTCACCGGCACAACGCAAGGGGGTGCGAAGTCGCTAGGAGTAGTTGGTGGGTGTGGTTAGTGGAGTGTTTATCCTCCGGTTACTTATAATGACGAACTTTTTTTTTTATAATGACTAGAACTGGAGTCGTATAGATGTACGTACTTCCTCACTTCCTCAAGCAACCGCTCTTCGTGCTGCTCCATCTTCGCTCGTGTTTTTAAAAATGCCGGTCGTGAAAACAAAACAAACCGGGAAAGTAGGGAAGCGGAAGTGCGTGTACAGCGGGTAGAGTGGACCAATCAGAGCCCTCTTGTCTGCGGCGCTGTCTGCGAGGCTTCTGCGGTGGTCACAATTTTTGGGAGGTGCGCGCAGAGCTTCTGCGAAGGTGGGGGGGGGGCTACGCAGACACTGTCTGCGACACCGTCTGCGAGGACTGGGTTGTCAGCATAAATTGGCCTTCATCCAGGGTGTACCCTGTGTCTTGCTTATAGTCAGCTGGGATAGGCTCCAGCTTGCCTGTGACCCTGCACAGGACAAGCCGGTTACAGATAATGGATGGAATATTTGATGGTAAGCACATATCTTTTTTTTTTTAATTTTCAAGAATTATTATTATCATCACATTTTTCACAAAATGCTCCTGTCATTTCACCGGTTTGTTTACATTCCAAGCAGACATGATTTTGTTGGACATTTTGTATAAAGTTTTTATTTATCAAATTTGCAAAAATTAAAAATCAAAATGCTGTGTTTCTCAAAATCAAGTGAATGTGGAGAGAATAAAACAGTTATTCCACTCAATCTTGTCGTACATGGATTATAGACAACTTGGTGCTATGCACCTCGTCAGCTATCAGCTCATGTACAACTCGATTTTGTGGAATAACCGTTAAATATAACAAAATTACTGTGCAAATAATGTGCTTATTTTAAAGGTGATATATTATACCCCTTTTCCATAAGTTGACCCTGTTCCCTGAGGTCTTAATGAAATGTCTGTGACATGCTTGGGTCAAAATACCACAAGGATAAAACACCACAACTCACTTCTCACCCTGTATAAACAGCCCTGTTCAGAACAGCTGATTTGTTTGCCTTTTGCTTTAAATGATAATGAGCCACTGCTCACCCCACCCCTTTCTGCTGAGCAATGGGTTGTATTCAGTCATCAGACGTGCAGCTTGTGAACAGGCAAGGCAGGCAACTGCATGGGGCCCCCTGGCCCAGGGGCCCCCCAAGAGTTGGGTCCCGAGGGCTTATTTATTTTGTTTTTTATTGTTTTTATTGTTCTTTACCATTGTATTTTCACATTTGGAATTTAAAAAACTTTGGTTTCATACATTTTTTTGTTGGTGTCAGATTATTTATAACATATTGGTGATAAACACTGGTCAGAAGGGCCCCCTGGAAATTTTTGCTTGGGGCCACAACAGACTCTAGAATTGCCTCTGTCAGTCATGTGACTTTTGCTTGCAAGTTTACTTCTGGTGAATGAAGTGGTGGTCAGACAAACCAATTTGCCTACCGTTATGTAAAGAGCTTGTGAAACCGTCTCCGACTATTTTTGCAGTTTAGAGGCCAATGCATGGTCAAGATACCTTCTGAAAGTTGCCCTTTGCGATGGGATAGATCCTTACACATTAACAAAGAAGGATTTTTCTGATGATTTGGAAAATTATCCTCCATCCATTGAGCTTCCCGAAATCTCAAACTACCTGGTGCTGCAGACATCGTTCTACATGGACAAACAGATGAAAACCTGGAAGAGCATGGAGGAGTATGACTTTTTATATATGGCTGGGTTAAAGATCTGGGGATTGGGACACTACAAGATGAATCCTGGAGCATTTATGCCCAGGTAAGGAGGAATTTCTGGGCTTTTTGTACGAATCTTTGTGATGGTTGCTAGGATGCTACAAGTTTTAGTATCGGGTGTAAAAAACCACAGCCGCTCGATTCTCAATCCTCCCTGCGCTTCTCTTCCAGGTAAGTCATTCACAAAGATCCAGAGAAACCCCTTTAAAGACCTGGGGATTGGTGAAACAGGACTGAGAAGTTATCATGGCTCACTGTTAACTTGTGAGCTCTGCTTTTGTGTTTAGGTGGATCATCTTAATTATCTTGCAGGCTCTTACATATCACAGTGGAGTGAAGCTTTTTAATGCAGTCGTTATGATTCTAAGATTGTGCCTTGATTCCCTTTCAAACTCAAGCGTTCTTCGACTTGGCTCCCTTCCATCGTAGTGGAAGGTTCAAAAGCCACCTTTTTCGTCATTGTTTGGTAAAATCCTTTGCTGTTTCACCCTTTATCACTTCACAGGGGACCCAGAAGAAACTTTGATCAGTTTCATGGTTTGTTTAATTCGAACAGCATAAAACAACACAAGGGTAGGGTGTTTTAATGACAAGCAAAGCGCTCCAGTGACAGTAATGCTTTGTGAACCATGAGCTCAGCTGACCACCACTTCATGTCTTGTGTATCTAATGAGGCGAATGTGTGATCGGATGCAGCCTGGCAATCAGGTGGCACTTTCATGAATCATGAATATTTATTTACAAAGGCCATTAGTGGAGATACTCAGATGAAGGGGTGGGATCATTCTAATGACATATTAAGTGTAACTGAATCTAAATGGTGTCAGTAACAGCACTGAAAACCTGAGTTTGGAACAGCCTCCAAACATGGCCACTCCGGACTACACTTCCCATAATACATCCCCCCCGGTCACCAGAGTTCTAACTACATCACCTGTCTCTAATTATCCCACAATCACCTTCCCTGCATAAGCTCAGCAGTCACAAAAACACCTTGTGAAGTATTGTTCTTTGTCCCGTACCTGACTATACCGAGCCGTTTGTTTTCCTGACTGACCTCTTGATAAAGACCACTGTTCTTGTTACTTTTCAACCTCGTTTCCTCGTCTCTCCTGCATTGCCCTGTTTACTGATCGATTGACCTCTACCTGTTTCCTGACTACGATTTCTGCCTCACGATAGTTGCAGTTTGCACCGCACCCGCCTGCATTCTGACAAATGGCTTGTTGAAGCAAAAGTGTTCTGAAATAGAAGTTCAAAATAAACTGACTGTGTGTCTTATTTCAGAGGCTGTGGGTTGATAGGCTCCAGATACTCAAATATCTGTGCACAAGGACTGGAAAAGTGATTTTACTATGTGTATATATAGTAAATATATATACATCTGCTCCTGTATGACCTGCCACGCCTACTTAGATCAAAAGGTGCAGGCTATCTGCTGGTACCTCGTATAGTGAAGGCTACATCAGGGGGCAGAGCCTTTTCTTACAAAGCCCCACAGTTATGGAACAGCCTTCCAAGTAGTGTTCGGGAATCAGACACAGTCTCAGTGTTTAAGTGTAGGCTGAAAACATATCTGTTTAGTCAAGCCTTTTGTTAATGGTGTTTATGAGGTAAAGGTGTAGATCTGGAGGGTTGTCAGACAGAGTGTTTTGGTAAACTGGGATATATGGATGCTGTCAGTCCCCACTCGCTTGCTCACTAGAGTTTGTTGACGGTGTAGTGGCTGGCTGCTTTATGTCCCGGGGCTCCCTCATGCCTGTGTTACCTTCTGGCTCTCCCCTTTTAGTTATGCTGTCATAGTTAGTTGCCGGAGTCCCTGCTTGTACTCAGTGCAATATGTATACTGTTCCTACTTATTCAGGTGACATTGGGCATACCTAACAACCTGTGTTTTCTCTCTCTTCACCCCCCCCCCCCCCCCCCCCCCCAAATCTGTCCCTCTGAGTTACATGTCGGTTGTGGCTGGGGACTGCAGTTGACTTGCTGACTTTAGGACTGCAGTTGACTTGCTGACTTTAGGACTGCAGTTGACTTGCTGACTTTAGGACTGCAGTTGACTTGCTGACTTTAGGACTACAATTGTCGTGAACGGTTTTGCGCTCGGGTTTCCGTCGGTGGGGGTTTATAGCATCAACGAAGCTGACTTTGTTAAGACTGTTAATGTTATAGTCATGTTGTCTGTTGTTGCCCAAATGAGGATGGGTTCCCTTTTGAGTCTGGTTCCTCTTGAGGTTTCTTCCTCGTGTCGTCTGAGGGAGTTTTTCCTTGCCACCGTCGCCACAGGCTTGCTCATTGGGGATAGATTAGGGATAAAATTAGCTCATATTTTAAGCCGTTCAAATTCTGTAAAGCTGCTTTGTGACAATGTTTATTGTTAAAAGCGCTATACAAATAAACTTGACTATATATATATATATATATATATATATATATATATATATATATATATATATATGAGAACAGAAGTCATTTTTAAACTTGCTTTATTTCTTAATTAATATGTTATTCAATTATGTTTTTAGTAACCTTATATCGTGACTTATTGCAATTAAATATTATACTTATCGGCCTATTCGGTTTTTAGCCGTGTTGAATTTAGTTCGTTTGGTTCATGGCAGGCGTCACTTATCCGCACGATCTTCACGAGACTTGTGCGAGACTTCGAAACGTGAAGTGTCAGTCAGGTGTCAGTGCCGCCATTTTGAAAACTGTTTTCCAAACGAAATATTGCACAAAAACGAGTTTAAATGATGATTACTGCCTACTTTTTTCAAACTTTCCTGATTGCTATCAAAACAAACACAACTTCCGGCTTGATTACATCAGCATTCGAAAGAGGGCGCGCGCGTCTTTTGACAACGTTGGCAGATGTCGGTCACTTTGATTTCTGCTGTATGTTTTACTTCCGTCCTACGATGTCTCGCACAGGTCTCAACGA
Source organism: Neoarius graeffei (assembly GCF_027579695.1). Classification (NCBI taxonomy): domain Eukaryota; kingdom Metazoa; phylum Chordata; class Actinopteri; order Siluriformes; family Ariidae; genus Neoarius; species Neoarius graeffei. Next base: position 99,050,230 of record NC_083573.1, read on the forward strand.
ATCTTGTTTACGGCCATCGCTTTGACATATGGACTGATATATTACAGAGCATATTTCAAACACTCATAACTTGCTATAGCAGCGACAAAATAGCCATCAAAAATGCATTCCTATATTTTACTAAAATGAGAAATAGAATTTTGATAATAAATTTGCCTTCCGTTCTCCTTCAAGAAAGTTTCTGATTACTTTACTTTGGTAATGTTTTACTATTTTTTATTATGAAGATGTATTAAATCGTATAATTTTATTAGAGTCTTTAGCGAAAGAAATGGGCCTCCACAAATTTAATACCTCCTCTTTGGATGTATTAACTTGCGCTTGTAATTACTGTTCTTCAAAATGTGGCAGTAAATTTAATTAATTTTCATAAAGGGAAGCCATAGCCTAAAGGTTAGATTTAGAGAAGCAGCTTTGGGCCTAAAAGGTTGCTGGTTTGATTTCCTTGACCAGCAGGAATTGCTAAAGTGCCCTTGAGCAAGGTACTTAACCCCCAACTGCTCCCCAGGCTGCTCTGGGTATGTTGTATGTCGCTCTGGATAAGAGTGTCTGCTAAATGCCTGTAATAAAATAAATACAGCCCTTTATTTTGCAGCATTGTGCAGAAAAGCGTTTTGTTTTGCTCATGTGAAAGGCGTAATCCTTTGTAAATCCTGTTAGTAAATTAGCTTGGTGTCAGAGACAAATAGGCGATCAAAACCAGGAAGCATAAAACTATGAAGTAATACAGGAAAGAAACAAGACTTAGAAATGTATGATCATGTTCAAGGAGACTTGACATTGAAACAAAGAACCAGCCGAGTCTACATCTCCAAACTAATCAATAAGCAATAATCAATGCACACAGTAGAGGAAGAAAGCAATGACATGACAGAGGTGAAGACACAGAAAGCAAAACTTTCACCAGAATCATGATGTGAATGTTATTTTTTCCCCCCAATTGTCATACAACACTGTTTTTTTGTCAGGATGAAAAACATAAGACTTTAATTCCTGAAGAATGTGAGTGCAGTGTGTTATCGGTGTTCAGAAATCCAGAGCAGGAAGTCGGAGGCAGAACTGAGTGTGTGTCGCGCTCATGGGGGTTATAAAGCTAAATGAGATTACTGTTTAATTTCAGCTAAGGGACTGTGTAATCACACTAACTGTGAGTCCTGATGCCAAAGGGACGAGGAGGAAAAATGAACTTAATGAGAAAAGCCTAATGGAGGGAACTTGATGAGGAATGATGTAAACAAGGATGCGGATATAAGAGACAGAGGCGGTTGTTCATTACCCATTGATATAACGAATATCTTCACCGAAACTGGCTCATCAAGATGATTGTTTATCAAACTGGATATGATTAGATTCAGCTGTACATCATTCACAGGAGTGTTTACACAACAAATGAGTTTAATTTTCATTAAAATTCCAGTTGTGTTCATGTCCCACAGGAGCTCCTGATAATTTACACTTCAGGAGACTCACTAATGTGAACCGTGACTGATCGCCTTCAAATTGTATAACTGTCGATGAGTTACTGCGATTTTTATACAAATTATGCTATCAAGGTTAAATCACTCCATTCTATTCCATAGCTGTTTGATTAGGACAAAAGTAATGGCATCCTATAACTTGAGGAAGAGTTAGAGTGAGTGTGTGTCTGTAGGAGCTGATGCGCTGCAGTGGCTGAGCTGCGTTATTGGAAAGTTTAGCACACATTATGTTTAAGAGGTGCTCTTTCACTGCTCTTTTCACTGTGATTTAAAAACTTCCATCGTAAGGACTTAATTGAGGAAAAAGCTAATTACACCCACCTGTGTGTGTGGTTACCACTTTATATCTGGTAATATTTCATTACTAATTAAAGCTGTGTTTTCTGCTGATTTAAATTGAACTTTTGAGCTTGAGCGCGAACACACTTTTATCTGCTTCTCACCTTGCAGGAGCACCGGCAAACCTAGACGATAAAACAAATCCAGATTGGGCACCAACACTCATATTAGGACACGATCATTAGGAAAGAAAACTCATCTTGCAGTATCAAGAAGAAGCAACTGAAAGATCTGCCCAGAAAACCTTAGCATGAGAAACCTTAGTGAGTTTGGATACACAAGGAGAACCATGTGGGTCAACTTTGCCAGGTAAGATATTAGCGATGCCGTTCCAGTAACCCAGTAACTTCGGTTTACTTATGCACTTTTTTTTTTGTACAACAAGACAGTGTGAAATATCAGGGTATTCAGTTGGTGGTAATGAGGCTAAATCCTCTGTATAATTGGACGGCTTTAACACATACGGCTCAAAGCCACAAATTTAAACCTTTTCTCTGAATCTTGACTTGGCAGAGGACTCCAGGGAATCATAATATTTTGAGAAAGTTGGAGATGCATCACAGTTATTGTTCACACAAGACGGCATTTTGGATTTGTATATCATCCAACATGGTGGCGGATGCATACGTCACACTGTTTTGTCATGTGGTTTCACACAAATGTAGTGCACCCAAAAGTGTGCGATGACATTTATTGATTGATTCTTTATTGTCATTGCACAGTACTATACAATGAAACACTGTTTGAGGGCTCAGATCACAGCAGCATATCTCATCTCATCTCATTATCTCTAGCCGCTTTATCCTGTTCTACAGGGTCGCAGGCAAGCTGGAGCCTATCCCAGCTGACTACAGGCGAAAGGCGGGGTACACCCTGGACAAGTCACCAGGTCATCACAGGGCTGACACATAGACACAACCATTCACACTCCCATTCACACCTACGGTCAATTTAGAGTCACCAGTTAACCTAACCTGCATGTCTTTGGACTGTGGGGGAAACCGGAGCACCCGGAGGAAACCCACGCAGACACGGGGAGAACATGCAAACTCCGCACAGAAAGGCCCTCGCCGGCCACGGGGCTCGAACCCGGACCTTCTTGCTGTGAGGCGACAGCGCTAACCACTACACCACCGTGCCACCCACAGCAGCATATCAATAAATAAAAATATAGCCAAACACAGTACGGTGCAGAGTGTGAGTCCAAGTCCGGATCAGGCTTCCAGCAGAGCTTTTACAGCCCTGGGGAAGAAGCTATTTTGGTGTCTTGCTGTTTGTGACTTTATGACCCTAAGCCTTCCAGAGGGAAGGGTGTCAAAAAGACATTGTCCGGGCTGAGTGCAGTCAGTCCTAATCTTTGTGTCTCTGTTTCTCAGCCGGGCAGAGTAGATCTGTTCCAGGGATTGAACAGGGGTACCAATGATTTTAGATGCAGTCCTGAGGATCCGCTGCAGATCTTTCCTCTCCTCTGAGGTGCAGCTGGAGAACCATACTATGCATCCATAGCTCAGAACACTTTGCATGGTGCACTGGTAGAAGTTGGTGAGGAGCTTCTGTGAGAGCCCAGTTTTCCTCCGGGATCGCAGGAAGAAGAGTCTCTGCTGGGCCTTCTTCACCACCTCTCTGGTGTTCACTCCCCATGTCAAATCCTCTGAGAGGTGAACACCGAGGTACTTGAAGCTCCTCACCTGTTCCACCTCCTCTCCAGAGATCACCAGGCTGGCATTTGTCTTATCCAGTCGTTTTCTGAAGTCAATGAAAAGCTCCTTTGTTTTGTTGGTGTTGAGGAGCAAGTCATTGTTCTGACACCAAGATGTTAATTTATGTTAATTTAATAAGCAGAAAAAAATAATTTTCTTTTATTTTGAGGGTTGAGTATTATCCCCACCAAAGTACGTGACAGTCATGGTATTTTATTTTTCATGAATGTTGTGAGAATGACGGGAAAAATATAAGCGGCACCTAGGCGGAACCTTTGTAGCTGGAGCTGTTGCAGTTCGGGTAGCCTCAGGTGTGGCCTTCCGCCCACGGCCCAGATGCAATTCGGACGACAGACAGAGCACTCTGTGTCATCATTACTGCTACATTTTATCTGTTTTTACAGATATGTACTTTGTTCATGTGGTACCACAGTCTGGGACCTGTAACACAAAGAATAAGATGCCAGTGTTATTGTCTTCCTGTTTTTGTATTCAAAATGAATTTACAGTAGGGAAAGAAAAGATTTCTCAAGCGACTACTGAGGTAAAGTGATTAATGAGCTATAGATCAACGCTTAAGAGAATTTGTTTGAGGTCTTAATCATTGTAAAGTCGGCAATAAGAAGCACTAGATTTTCATCTTCTCACTATGAAAAGCTATCACTGTTAGTGGAAGCGCAGTAAAAGAGATCGATTGAAGGTCACTCTACTGTTCTGCTGTTCACATGAAGCCTGGAGCTTTTCCAGCTCTCCGCTGTATGAATCAGCAGGGTGAACACACACACACACACACACACACGGACTGGACTGTGAAGGGAAATTCTCCAACATCTGCTCTGTAATGCAGGAATAAGAGGTTTTCATGATGAGAGCTCCTTTTTTCTGTCAGGAGGAGAATAATACTGATAGAAGAAAAAATATAAGATGACGTGAATTTTAATATGTGTACAGGTCAACCCCCCCCCGCTCTCAAACACTCACCTGAATCTATACAGGCTGTCATAATGTATATTTCCTGGACTCTGCTATACACACACACACACACACACACACACACACACACACACACACACACACACAGATCAGCCATAACATTAAACCCGCTGACAAGTGAAGAAGTGAATAACATTGATTATCTCATTACAATGGCACCTGTCTAGGGGTGGGATACATCAGGCAGCAAGAAAGAAACAGTCAGTTCTTGAAGTTGATGTTTTGGAAGCAGGAAAAATGGGCAAGCATAAGGAGTGACTTTCACAAGGGCCAGATTGTGATGGTTAGATAACTGGGTCTGAGAGCATCTCCAAAATGGCACCTTTTGTGGGGTGTTCCTGGTATGCAGTGGTTAGTACCGAACAAAAGTGGTCCAAGGATCTGAAGGACAACCGGTGAACTGGCAACAGGGTCATGAATTTCAAAGGCTCATTGATTCACACGGGGCACGAAGGCTAGAACATATGGTCCAGTCCAGAAGAACAGAAGAGTGACTGTAGCACAAACTGCTGAAAAAGTTAATGCTGGCTAAAATTGAAAGGTGTCAGAATTAACTTTTTCAGCAGTTTTAAAAACTGCTCACATTGTTTCACACACACACACACACACACACATACATATACATATATATATATATATATATATATATATATATATATATATATATATATGTGTGTGTGTGTGTGTGTGTGTGTGTGTGTGTGTGTGTGAAACAATGTGAGCTCAGTACTCAAAAATCAAATAATAATGAGTTCACCATGTCCACTTCATCACCTTATCCCCCTGATGTGTTAATTTTTTATTTTGCATAGATTTTAGAGTTATGCTTTAAAAAAAAAGGTTCAATCTGCAAACTCGCAGATAAACTATTCATAATAACAGCTTCCAGCATTGCAGATGACTCCTCTCACCCTGCCATCTGGCAGGAGGTACCGGAGCATCTGTGCTACCACCAGTGTTGTAGTCGAGTCACTAAACCTTGAGTCCGAGTCCAGTCTCGAGTCCCCAGTGTTCAAATTTGAGTCAAGTCCAAGTCATTAAAAAAAATTTCAAGTTGAGTCCAAGACTCCACCCATACCATTTCATGTTAATGGTGCTGTTTCAGCACCATTAACATTAGTTTGTTCCTGAACATGATGTATGAACAGGTGAATGTGCTTCTCTTTGTCAGAGAGTGTGAAGTATTCTGTCAGAGATGGTTGGGAGATGGATGTAAGTGTAGAAGGTGTGTTAATTAATACAAGTGAAGACACGTAAACAATCCAGAACGGCAGGCAAAATCGTAAAACAGTGAAACAGGCGATAGGTCGAGTGAGGCACAAACAGACTATCGTAGACTCGGCAGAATCAGGGATCAGGAAACCAAACAAGGAAATAAGGCCTGGTAATGCGTCAGCTACACAACTCAATACTTCACAAAGTAAGTGTGTTTTCACAGTTTTTATATCTGCGCGCTGATTGCGCCTTAATCCTGTGCAGGTGCGAGTTGTTTATGGTGCATTCACAAGAGTCTGCTTGGCGCGCGCACTGTCCGGAGTGCGCCCGAGAGTCTATCTGATGCATGCGCCAAGGCGCACAGGTGTGGCAATTTTGCACGAAATTAGTACAAAAATTAATGGCGATATAAATATCTTACGCCAAATTATTATGGCGTGTTAGAAAAAATAAAGAAAAAATCCAAGTCCTCACCTCCAATTTACGAGTCCAAATGCGGTTAATGCATGAGTCCAAGTCCAAGTCATCAGTGCTCAAGTCCAAGTCAATTCACGAGTCTTTAAAATTAGGACATGAGTCGGACTCGAGTCCAAGTCCTGGACGCAAGTACTACAAGTCTGCCTACCACCACCAGAATCCTGTTTCTTCCCTGAGGCAGGCAGATTACTCACCACCCTGCTGTCTCCCAGCGCTCACCTGGACTAGTCAAACTCCTAACACTTAGTAGTGGATCGGATTTGGTTGGACTGGATTATCTTTAATGTCCCTGAGGGGCAATTTGGTTTGAAACAGTAGCCAACAACAGTACACACACACACACACACACACACACACACGGGGGGGGGGGGTATCCATGTCATCCTCAAGCTCGGGTCCTCTACCAGAGGCCTGGGAGTTTGAGGGTTCTGCGCAGTATCTTCAATGTTCCTAGTACTGCACTCTTCTGGACTGAGGCTTCAGATGTTGTTCCTGGGATTTGCTGGAGCCACTCTCCCAGTTTGGGGGTTACTGCCCCAAGTGCCCCCACTACCACGGGGACCACGCAACCCTTGACCTTCCACATCCATTCCAGCTGCTCTTTCAACCCTTGATACTTCTCAAATTTCTCATGTTCCTTCTTCCTGATGTTGGCGTCAGCTGGGATCGCCACATCTATCACCACCACCCTCTTCTGCTCTTTGTCCACCACCACTATGTCCGGTTGGTTAGCCAGGATCTGTTTGTCAGTCTGGAAGCTGAAGTCCCACAGAACCTTGGCCCTGTTGTTCTCAGCCACCTTCTGTGGTATGGCCCATTGGGACTTGGGTACTTCTATTCCATACTGGTTGCAGATGTTCCTGTATACTATCCCAGCCACTTGGTTGTGCCTCTCCATGTACGCTGATCCAGCTAGCATCTTACACCCTGCTACTATGTGCTGGACTGTTTCAGGGGCTTCTTTGCACAGTCTGCATCTTGGGTCTGATCTACTCTGGTAGATCCTGGCCTCTCTGGCTCTTGTGCTTATGGCCTGTTCTTGTGCTGCCATGATTAGTGCCTCTGTGCTGTCTGTCAGTCCTGCATTATCCAGCCACTGGTAGGATTTCTTGATATCAGCCACTTCCTCTATCTGACGGTGGTACATGCCATGTAGGGGTTTGTCCCTCCAGGTTGTCTGTTCCTCCTCCTCCTCTGCGCTCTCATCAGGGTTCTGCTGCCTGAGACATTCACTTAGCAGTTCATCCTTTGGGGCCATCTTTCTGATGTATTCTTGGATTTTCTATGTTTCATCCTGGACCGTGGTCTTGACGCTCACTAGCCCTTGGCCTCCCTCTTTCCGCTTAGTGTATAGTCTCTGGGTGCTGGACTTGGGGTGGAACCCTCCATGCATGGTGAGGAGCTTTCTAGTCTTGATATCTGTGGCTTCTATCTCCTCCTTTGGCCAGTTTATGATACCAGCGGGGTATCTGATGACTGGTAGTGTGTACATGTTGATGGCTCAGACCTTGTTGTTACCATTCAGCTGACTTTTCAGGACCTGCCTTACTCTCTGGAGGTATTTGGCTGTGGTTGACTTCCTTGTGGCCTCTTCATGGTTTCCATTAGCCTGTGGGATGCCAAGGTACTTGTAGCTGTCTTGGATATCACCTATGTTGCCTTCTGGTAGGTCAATCCCCTCAGTCCAGATCATCTTGCCTCTCTTTGAGACCATCCGGCCACACTTGTCCAATCCGAATGACATCCCTATGTCATCGCTGTAGATCCGGGTGGTGTGGATCAGCAAGTCTATTTCTCGCTCGTTCCTGGCATACAGCTTGATGTCATCCATGTAGAGCAGGTGGCTGATTGTTGCCCCACTATGGAATCGGTACCCGTAGCCGCTCTTCGTGATGATCCGACTGAGGGGGTTCAGGCCTATGCAGAACAGCAGTAGTGATAGCGCATCTTCTTGGTATATGCTGCACTTGATGTTGACTTGGGCAATGGGTTTTGAGTTGGCCTCTAGGGTTGTCTTCCACATTTCCATTGAGTTCTGGATGAAGGTCCTTAGGTTCCTGTTGATCTTATACAGTTCCAGACATTCCAGTATCCATGTGTGTGGCATTGAGTCGTAGGCTTTCTTGTAGTCAATCCAGGCAGTGCACAGGTTGGTCTGTCTCTTCTTACAGTCTCGGGCAACTGTTCTATCGACCAGTAGCTGGTGCTTGGCTCCTCTGGTGTTACTGCCAATCCCTTTCTGTGCCTCGCTCATGTATTGAGCCACATGCTTACTCATTTTTGCCGCAATGATGCCTGACAGGGCCTTCCATGTTGTGCAGAGACAGGTAATTGGCCGGTAGTTGGATGGGATGGGTCCCTTCTGGGGGTCCTTCATGATTAGGACTGTTCTGCCTTGGGTTAGCCATTCTGGGTGGGTCTCATCCCTCAGCAGCTGGTTCATCTGTGCTGCTAGGCGTTCATGGAGTGCAGTTAGCTTCTTCAGCCAGTATGTATGGATCATATCGGGGCCTGGTGCTGTCCAGCTCTTCATCTTTGACACTCTTTCTTGGACGTCTGCCATTGAGATGGTTACTGGTTCTTGTTCTGGGAGGTTGCTGTGGTCAGCTCTTAGGTCCACTAACCATTGGGCATCGGTGTTGTGTGATGCCTTTCTTTCCCATATGTCTTTCCAGTATTTTGTGTCATAAATGTGTATATATATATATATATATATATATATATATATATATATATATATATATATATATATATATGTGTGTGTGTATATATATATATATATATATATATATATATATATATATATATATATATATATATATAAAACTATAAAATCTACACTATAAAATCTATAACTCAAAACTATAAAATCCACAATGCTATAAATCCATAAGACAGGATAAAGAAGAAAGGATATGAATACTACAATAGTTGTCATCACATCATCAGTATGACCCAATACCACCACACTTTACACAACTACATCACACACTTTTTTTAATTTATAAGACTATTTTGCTGCCAATATTGCTGCTACACGACATAATAATTTACAGTCCATGGTGTCAAGCTTTCCTGTACAACATGCCCTGAGTGTCATATCTTTCTATATATTGATGATTTATTATTCTCTGTCCTATGTACAACCTCAAATCAGAAAAAGTTGGAGTGGTATGTTGAAAGTGAAATTAAAACTGAAAACAATGATTTGTAAATAATCTTTGACCTGTACTGCACTCAAAACAATACAACAGCACATGATTTTATTATAATGTACTTCATGAATTTTATTAGACACGTTTCAATTTTGATTCTTGCACCAAATTAAAAAAAAAAAAGTTGGGACAATAAAGCATTTACCACTTTATAATGTTCCCATTCCTTTTCACAACACTTAAAGATGTTTAGGGACTGAAGACACGAAGTGATGAAGCGTTCACTACACAGTCTCTATTAGAGACAGAGCGGATAGGCAGCACCTTCTTCCACAGCCTTCCACACCTTCTTCACATTGTAATGTGTGCAGAATGCATGTGCATGTCATTGCAGGTAGAGATTGTGCCTGTGAGCACAGAAAATATCATTTATTTTCAGCTCATCGGTCCATAGGGCCGATGAGCTGTTGCCATGGCGTGGTGTCCGTCGTCCGTCTGTTCATTGTCCACAATTCAGTTAAATCATACAGTGGTGCTTGAAAGTTTGTGAACCCTTTAGAATTTTCTATATTTCTGCATAAAAATGACCTGAAACATCATCAGATTTTCACACAAGTCCTAAAAGTAGATAAAGAGAACCCAGTTAAACAAATGAGACAAAAATATTATACTTGGTCATTTATTTATTGAGGAAAATGATCCAATATTACATATCTGTGAGTGGCAAAAGTATGTGAACCTTTGCTTTCAGTATCTGGTGTGACCCCCTTGTGCAGCAATAACTGCAACTAAACATTTCCGGTAATTGTTGATCAGTCCTGCACACCGGCTTGGAGGAATTTTAGCCCATTCCTCAATACAGAACAGCTTCAACTCTGGGATGTTGGTGGGTTTCCTCACATGAACTGCTCGCTTCAGGTCCTTCCACAACATTTCGATTGGATTAAGGTCAGGACTTTGACTTGGCCATTCCAAAACATTAACTGTATTCTTGTTTAATCATTCTTTGGTAGAATGACTTGTGTGCTTAAGTTCGTTGTCTTGCTGCATGACCCACCTTCTCTTGAGATTCAGTTCATGGACAGATGTCCTGACATTTTCCTTTAGAATTCACTGGTATAATTCAGAATTCATTGTTCCATCAATGATGGCAAGCCGTCCTGGCCCAGATGCAACAAAACAGGCCCAAACCATGATACTACCACCACCATGTTTCACAGATGGGATATGGTTCTTATGCTGGAATGCAGTGTTTTCCTTTCTCCAAAAATGAGGCTTCTCATTTCAACCAAAATGTTCTATTTTGGTCTCATCCTTCACAAAACATTTTTCCAATAGCCTTCTGGCTTGTCCACATGATATTTAGCAAACTGCAGATGACCAGCAATGTTCTTTTTGGAGAGCAGTGACTTTCTCCTTGCAAGTCTGCCATGCACACCATTGTTGTTCAGTGTTCTCCTGATGGTGGACTCATGAACATTAATATTAACCAACGTGAGAGAGGCCTTCAGTTGCTTAGAAGTTATCCTGGGGTCCTTTGTGACCTCGCCGACTATTACACGCCTTGCTCTTGGAGTGATCTTTGTTGGTTGACCACTCCTGGGGAGGGTAACAATGGTCTTAAATGTCCTGCATTTGTACACAATCTGTCTGACTGTGGATTGGTGGAGTCCAAACTCTTTAGAGATTGTTTTGTAACCTTTTCCAGCCTGATGAGCAACAACAATGCTGTTTCTGAGGTCCTCAGAAATCTCCTTTGTTCGTACTATTATACACTTCCACAAACATGTGTTGTGAAGATCAGACTTTGATAGATCCCTGTTCTTTAAATAAAACAGGGTGTCCACTCACACCTGATTGTCATCCTATCGATTGAAATCACCTGACTCTAATTTCACCTTCAAATTAACTATTAATCCTAGAGGTTCACATACTTTTGCCACTCACAGATATGTAATATTGGATCATTTTCCTCAATAAATAAATGACCAAGTATAATATTTTTGTCTCATTTGTTTAACTGGGTTCTCTTTACCTACTTTTAGGACTTGTGTGACAATCTGATGATGTTTTAGGTCATATTTATGCAGAAATATAGAAAATTCTAAAGGGTTCACAAACTTTCAAGCACCACTGTATCTCCTCTGTCAGTTCTCCATGGATTTCCGTTCTGATTGTTTTGTTTGAAAGAACTCATCACTTCACACACAACTTGGTCGTTGTTTTGTCAAATCTTTTGCTAATGAGTTACTAATTA